>NW_027258675.1:27500-59925 GCF_045791955.1 Oncorhynchus clarkii lewisi | reverse complement strand
TACGCTTCCCTTCTCTACGTTGACTACGCTTCCCTTCTCTACGTTGACTACGCTTCCCTTCTCTACGTTGACTACACTTCCCTTCTCTACGTTGACTACACTTCCCTTCTCTATGTTGACTACACTTCCCTTCTCTACACTTCCCTTCTCTACGCTTCCCTTCTCTACGTTGACTACACTTCCCTTCTCTACGCTTCCCTTCTCTATGTTGACTACACTTCCCTTCTCTATGCTTCCCTTCTCTAGGCTGACTATGCTTCCCTTCTCTACGTTGACTACACTTCCCTTCTCTACGTTGACTACACTTCCCTTCTCTATGTTGACTACGCTTCCCTTCTCTACGTTGACTACACTTCCCTTCTCTACGCTTCCCTTCTCTATGTTGACTACACTTCCCTTCTCTACGCTTCCCTTCTCTATGTTGACTACACTTCCCTTCTCTACGTTGACTACACTTCCCTTCCCTACGTTGACTACACTTCCCTTCTCTATGTTGACCAAGCTTCACTTCCCAATTGAAGCTGTCAAAGGTGGGCATTGCAGAGTAACACAGTGATCCAGACAGATCTTCATGAGTCTGAATGACTGATTAGAAACAAGGAAACACAGGAAGCTGACAGGAAACACAGGAACAACAGACAATACTGAAACAACTCTGGTTGATTAGTAACATCTGGACTTGTTGTCTTGACAGTCATTCATTTCTCGACAGACATTTGCTGATCTAGTAGTATTTCTACGTAACAAATTAGCTCTCTACTAAAGTAGGCGTGGATACACACATACACACTCACACAAACACACACCCGCACGTACACACTCACACACACTCACATGTACACACTCACACAAACACACACCCGCACGTACAATGAATGACCCAAACACAGAGTTGTAGTGTCTGTATAACTTGGTAGCCCACAGTAAGACTGCTCTAGGCACGTCAGCAGAATGCTATGCTAGGGATTTTTTTTTTTTTTTACCTTTATTTAACTAGGCAAGTCAGTTAAGAACAAATTCTTATTTTCAATGACGGCCTAGGAACAGTGGGTTAACTGCCTGTTCAGGGGCAGAACGACAGATTTGTACCTTGTCAGCTCGGGGGTTTGAACTTGCAACCTTCCGGTTACTAGTCCAACGGAATGATAGGGCCTAGGGGGAGAATGCTATAATATGCTATGCTATGCTAGGGCCTAGGGTGAGAATGCTATGCTATGCTATGCTAGGGCCTAGGGTGAGAATGCTATGCTATGCTATGCTAGGGCCTAGGAGGAGAATGCTATGCTATGCTAGGGCCTCGGGGGAGAATGCTATGCTATGCTATGCTAGGGCCTCGGGGGAGAATGCTATGCTATGCTATGCTAGGGCCTAGGGGGAGAATGCTATAATATGCTATGCTATGCTAGGGCCTCGGGGGAGAATGCTATGCTATGCTAGGGAATGCTAAGGCCTCAGGGAGAATGCTATGCTATGCTATGTAATAATAGGGCCTGGGGGAAAATGCTATGCTATGTTATGCTAGGGAAGGATAGGGTGTAGAGGGGGAATGCTACGCTATGCTAGGGAATGCTAGGATCTAGGGGGAGGATGCTATGCTATGATAGGGAATGATAGGGCCTAGGGGGATGATGCTATGCTATGGTAGGGAATGATAGGGCCTAGGGGGATGATGCTATGCTATGCTAGGGAATGATAGATCCTCAGCAAACAGTAGACTTCAGATTCTAGTAGGGTGAGGCCGGGTGCTGCAGACTGTTCTAGTGCCCTCGCCAATTTGTTGAAATATATGTTGAAGAGGGTGGGGCTTAAGCTGCATCCCTGTCTAACCCCACGGCCCTCTGGGAAGAAATGTGTGTGTTTTTGCCTATTTTAATTTGACATTTGCTCAGTACATTGTTTTCATTGAGGAAATGTACGAGTCTGCTGTTAATGATAATGCAGAGGATTTTCCCAAGTTTGCTGTTGACGCATATCCCACGGTAGTTATTGGGGTCAAATGTGTCTCCACTTTTGTGGATTGGGGTGATCAGTCCTTGGTTCCAAATATTGGGGAAGATGCCAGAGCTAAGGATGATGTTAAAGAGTTTTAGTATAGCCAATTGGAATTTGTTGTCTGTATATTTGATCATTTCATTGAGGATACCATCAACACCACAGGCCTTTTTGGGTTGGAGGGTTTTTATTTTGTCCTGTAGTTCATTCAATGTAATTGGAGAATCCAGTGGGTTCTGTAATCCAGTGTGTTCTGGAATCCAGTGGGTTCTGGAATCCAGTGTGTTCTGTAATCCAGTGGGTTCTGTAATCCAGTGGGTTCTGTAATCCAGTGTGTTCTGTAATCCAGTGTGTTCTGGAATCCAGTGGGTTCTGGTCGTCTTTAATAGTTGATTCTAAGATCTGTATTTGATCATGTATATGTTCTTGCTTGTTTGTTCTTTGTTATAGAGACAAAAAGATTGGAGAAGGGGTTTACCCATACATCTCCATTTTGGATAGATAATTCTTCGTGTTGTTGTTTGTTTAGTGTTTTCCAATTTTCCCAGAAGTGGTTAGAGTCTATGGTTTCTTCAATTACATTGAGCTGATTTCTGACGTGCTGTTCCTTCTTTTTCCGTAGTGTATTTCTGTATTGTTTTAGTGATTCACCATAATGAAGGCGTAGACTCAGGTTTCCTCCTCTCCTCTCTCTCCCTCTCTTCTTCTCTCTCCCATCTCCTGTCTCTCTCTCCCTCTCTTCTTCTCTCTCCCATCTCCTGTCTCTCTCTCTCCCTCTCTTCTTCTCTCTCCCATCTCCTGTCTCTCTCTCCTTCTCTCTCCTTCTCTCTCCTGTCTCTCTCTCTCTCTTCTTCTCTCTCCCATCTCCTATCTCTCTCTCTCCATCTCTTCTTCTCTCTCCCATCTCCTGTCTCTCGCTCTCTCATTCTCTCTCCCATCTCCTGTGTCTCTCTCTCCTGTCTCTCTCTATCTTTCTATACAATCTGTGCAGTAGTAAAACTGACTATCCTACCGATCCTCGACTTCGGCGATGTCATCTACAAAATTGCTTCCAACACTCTACTCAGCAAACTGGATGCAGTTTATCATAGTGCCATCCGTTTTGTCACTAAAGCACCTTATACCACCCACCACTGCGACTTGTATGCTCTAGTCGGCTGGCCCTCGCTACATATTCGTCGCCAGACCCACTGGCTTCAGGTCATCTACAAGTCCATGCTAGGTAAAGCTCCGCCTTATCTCAGTTCACTGGTTACGATGGCAACACCCATCCGTAGCACGCGCTCCAGCAGGTGTATCTCACTGATCATCCCTAAAGCCAACACCTCATTTGGCCGCCTTTCGTTCCAGTTCTCTGCTGCCTGTGACTGGAACGAATTGCAAAAATCGCTGAAGTTGGAGACTTTTATCTCCCTCACCAACTTCAAACATCTGCTATCTGAGCAGCTAACCGATCGCTGCAGCTGTACATAGTCTATTGGTAAATAGCCCACCCATTTTCACCTACCTCATCCCCATACTGTTTTTATTTATTTATTTTTCTGCTCTTTTGCACACCAATATCTCTACCTGTACATAACCATCTGATCATTTATCACTCCAGTGTTAATCTGCATAATTGTAATTATTCGCCTACCTCCTCATGCCTTTTGCACACAATGTATATATAGACTCCCCTTTTTTCTACTGTGTTATTGACTTGTTAATTGTTTACTCCATGTGTAACTCTGTGTTGTCTGTTCACACTGCTATGCCTTATCTTGGCCAGGTCGCAGTTGCAAATGAGAACTTGTTCTCAACTAGCCTACCTGGTTAAATAAAGGTGTTCTCAACTAGCCTACCTGGTTAAATAAAGGTGTTCTCAACTGGCCTACCTGGTTAAATAAAGGTGTTCTCAACTGGCCTACCTGGTTAAATAAAGGTGTTCTCAACTAGCCTACCTGGTTAAATAAAGGTGTTCTCAACTGGCCTACCTGGTTAAATAAAGGTGTTCTCAACTGGCCTACCTGGTTAAATAAAGGTGTTCTCAACTAGCCTACCTGGTTAAATAAAGGTGTTCTCAACTGGCCTACCTGGTTAAATAAAGGTGTTCTCAACTGGCCTACCTGGTTAAATAAAGGTGTTCTCAACTAGCCTACCTGGTTAAATAAAGGTGTTCTCAACTAGCCTACCTGGTTAAATAAAGGTGTTCTCAACTGGCCTACCTGGTTAAATAAAGGTGTTCTCAACTAGCCTACCTGGTTAAATAAAGGTGTTCTCAACTGGCCTACCTGGTTAAATAAAGGTGTTCTCAACTGGCCTACCTGGTTAAATAAAGGTGTTCTCAACTAGCCTACCTGGTTAAATAAAGGTGTTCTCAACTGGCCTACCTGGTTAAATAAAGGTGTTCTCAACTAGCCTACCTGGTTAAATAAAGGTGTTCTCAACTGGCCTACCTGGTTAAATAAAGGTGTTCTCAACTAGCCTACCTGGTTAAATAAAGGTGTTCTCAACTAGCCTACCTGGTTAAATAAAGGTGTTCTCAACTGGCCTACCTGGTTAAATAAAGGTGTTCTCAACTAGCCTACCTGGTTAAATAAAGGTGTTCTCAACTGGCCTACCTGGTTAAATAAAGGTGTTCTCAACTGGCCTACCTGGTTAAATAAAGGTGTTCTCAACTAGCCTACCTGGTTAAATAAAGGTGTTCTCAACTGGCCTACCTGGTTAAATAAAGGTGTTCTCAACTGGCCTACCTGGTTAAATAAAGGTGAAATAAAAAAAAATATTAAAAAAAAGAAAGAAATAAAAAAGTAGCATGTGGCTGAGATGTTTCTGCTTTGAGTAAAGCACAGACAGGAAACCACATGTCTGAGATCTCCTGCAAGGCCCCACAGGTCCCACACTACACCACACTACACTGTCTCCCTCGACCTCTACCTCTACCTCTCAAAGGGCTGGAGGAGATAGGGCCCACACTATTCTACACTGTCTACCTCTACCTCTCACAGGGCTGGAGGAGATAGGGCCCACACTATTCTACACTGTTTCCCTCTACCTCTCACAGGGCTTGAGGAGATAGAGCCCACACTATTCTACATTTGTCTCTCTCTACCTTACTCCCACAGTAAGGGTATTAGATGAATTGACTGATACAGTAGGTACAGTATGTAAGGTACTCACTAACAGAATAAGGGTATTAGATGAATTGACTGATACAGTAGGTACAGTATGTAAGGTACTCACTAACAGAATAAGGGTATTAGATGAATTGACTGATACAGTAGGTACAGTATGTAAGGTACTCACTAACAGAATAAGGGTATTAGATGAATTGACTGATACAGTAGGTATGTAAGGTACTCACTAACAGAATAACGGTATTAGATCAATTGACTGATACAGTAGGTGTGAGAAGGTACTCACCGGGAGCGAAGGCCAGGTTATCGTTACACTCCTCCTCAGTACAGGAGCAAATGTACAACGGTCCTCCAGAGCTCTTCTTCTCTTTCATGGTACACATAGAGCTGTTGTAGTCATCCAGCTCGATGCCGTACAGAGGCTTGGAGGGGTCATGACACAGAGTCTCGATGCTGTAGTTACTGTCATTCTTCCTCCTGGAGATAACGGGAGATAAATGGAGATAATGGAAAGAGAGAGAGAGACAGACACACAAACATGCACAGACACACACAAACAGAGAGATCGTAAGACACACAGACAGAGAGACAGAAACTGACACAGACAGAGAGACAGACACAGACAGAGAGACTGACACAGACAGAGAGACTGACAGAGACACCCCCTCTCCACTGTAATCCTACCAGATGGAGACTGACCCAGACCCCCCCCCCCCCTCTCCACCGTAATCCTACCAGATGCAGACTGACCCAGACCCCCCCCCCCCCTCTCCACCGTAATCCTACCAGATGGAGAATGACCCAGCCCCCCCCCCCCCCCTCTCCACTGTAATCCTACCAGATGGAGACTGACACAGACCCCCCCCCCCCCCCCTCCACCGTAATCCTACCAGATGCAGACTGACCCAGACCCCCCCCCTCTCCACTATAATCCTACCAGATGGAGACTTACACAGACCCCCCCCCCCCTCTCCACTATAATCCTACCAGATGCAGACTGACCCCCCCCTCTCCACTGTAATCCTACCAGATGCAGACTGACCCAGACACCCCCCCCCCTCTCCACTGTAATCCTACCAGATGGAGACTGACCCAGACCCCCCCCCCCCCCTCCACTATAATCCTACCAGATGCAGACTGACCCCCCCACCCTCTCCACCGTAATCCTACCAGATGCAGACTGACCCAGACCCCCCCCTCTCCACTGTAATCCTACCAGATGCAGACTGACCCAGACCCCCCCCCCCTCTCTCCACTGTAATCCTACCAGATGCAGACTGACCCAGACCCCCCCCTCTCCACTGTAATCCTACCAGATGCAGACTGACCCCCCCCCCCACCGTAATCCTACCAGATGGCGATGCAGACTTCCTGCTCCAGACGACAGATGGAGGTGATGGAGCAGTTCGAGAGGCAGCTTCCTGTTCCGTTGCAGGATGAAGACTCCACGTCACAGAACTTACACAACTTGTTGAGACTGAAGGACGGCTGGAACATCCCATCTGGAGAAAGACAACCAATTAAATTCAATATGTTAGTCATTCAATCAATCGATTCATATTATGTAACTACAGTGGGGCAAAAAAGTATTTAGTCAGCCACCAATTGTGCAAGTTCTCCCACTTAAAAAGATGAGACAGGCCTGTGATTTTCATCATAGGTACACTTCAACTATGACAGACAAAATGAGAATGTTATCAGTATAAAAGACACCTGTCCACAACCTCAAACAGTCACACTCCAAACTCCACTATGGCCAAGACCAAAGAGCTGTCAAAGGACACCAGAAACAAAATTGTAGACCTGCACCAGGCTGGGAAGACTGAATCTGCAATAGGTAAGTAGCTTTGTTTGAAGAAATCAACTGTGGGAGCAATTATTAGGAAATGGAAGACTTACAAGAACACTGATAATCTCCCTCGATCTGGGGCTCCACACTCCCCTGGAGTGGCCTAGCCAGTCTCCAGATCTCAACCACATAGAAAATCTTTGGAGGGAGTTGAAAGTCTGTGTTGCCCAGCAACAGCCCCAAAACATCACTGCTCTAGAGGAGATCTGCATGGAGGAATGGGCCAAAATACCAGCAACAGTGCGTGGAAACCTTGTGAAGACTTACAGAAAACGTTTGACCTCTGTCATTGCCAACAAAGGGTATATAACAAAGTATTGAGATAAACGTTTGTTATTGACCAAATACTTATTTTCCACCATAATTTGCAAATAAATTCATTAAAAATCCTACAACGTGATTTTCTGGATTTTTTTTCTCATTATGTCTTTCATAGTTGATGTGTACCTATGATGAAAATTACAGGCCTCTCTCATCTTTTGCACAATTGGTGGCTGACTAAATACTTTTTTGCCCCACTGTATATTGCTTTTCACACAAAAACACACATCACTAAGTGATGAACAGTAACCCCCCTCCTCAATCACAGGGGTGAACTGCATGCCAGTAATCATTTTTACATTTTGAGTCATTTAGCAGACGTTCTTATCCAGAGCAATTTACAGTAAGTGAGTGTTTCCATGTCCCTATTTGTTCATGCCAGTCCTGCCGTGCGAATTGAACTCACAACCCGGGTGTCATCGCTCTACCAACTGAGCCACGTGGGATCGGTCTGCTCCAGCATGTCTTTCTCTGAAGCTGATCTCTATCTGCTCTCCGCTCCCTGACCTGTTGAGGCCTGCCTTGTCCTGACAAACCTCTGGTCTATCTGACTGTGTGGTCCTGACTGACTGACTGTGAGTACCTGACTGACTGACTGTGAGTTCCTGACTGACTGACTGTGAGTTCCTGACTGACTGACTGACTGACTGACTGAGTTCCTGGCAGACTGACTGTGAGTTCCTGACTGACTGACTGAGTTCCTGACTGACTGACTGCGAGTTCCTGACTGACTGACTGTGAGTTCCTGGCTGACTGACTGTGAGTTCCTGACTGACTAAGTTCCTGAGTTCCTGACTGACTGACTGTGAGTTCCTGACTGACTGACTGTGAGTTCCTGGCTGACTGAATGTGAGTTCCTGACTGACTGACTGAGTTCCTGACAGACTGACTGTGAGTTCCTGACTGACTGACTGACTGACTGTGAGTTCCTGACTGACTGACTGACTGACTGTGAGTTCCTGACTGACTGTGAGTTCCTGACTGCACGCTAACTGAAGCCACAGAACCACTGAGCCTTGTTTTGTGGTAAAGGAGCCCTTCACTCAGCACCAGTAAAGACATATAAAAGTCACTAACACAGAGAACAGTCAGTCAGTCTGTATCGTATCTGTATATCGATAGACACAGAGAACAGTCAGTCAGTCTGTATCGTATCTGTATATCGATAGACACAGAGAACAGTCAGTCAGTCTGTATCGTATCTGTATACCGATAGACACAGAGAACAGTCTGTATCATATCTGTATATCGATAGACACAGAAAACAGTCAGTCAGTCTGTATCATATCTATACATCGACAGACACAGGAATCTCTACAGAGCATTTAGTATTGAGGGCAGCAGACCACAGAGTCTATCCAGTCTGAGTTCTGACATCAAATGACTGGTGTGTGTGTGTGTGTGTGTGTGTGTGTGTGTGTGTGTGTGTGTGTGTGTGTGTGTGTGTGTGTTATCTGATCCCCGCTCCATCCTCCAGGTTATCCACTTCACAGGAGGCAGGCCTCATGTACCTCTCAGACACATAGTGTCCAGTCTAACTGAGAGTCATCCACCCAACCAGAGACCTGTCCTGTCTAACTGAGAGTCATCAACCCAACCAGAGACCTGTCCAGTCTAACTGAGAGTCATCCACCCACCCAGCCAGAGGCCTGTCCAGTCTAACTGAGTCGTCCACCCAGCCAGAGACCTGTCCAGTCTAACTGAGAGTCATCCAGCCACCCAGCCAGAGGCCTGTCCAGTCTAACTGAGAGTCGTCCAGCCAGCCAGAGGCCTGTCCAGTCTAACTGAGAGTCATCCACCCACCCAGTCAGAGACCTGTCCAGTCTAACTGAGAGTCGTCCACCCAGCCAGAGGCTTGTCCAGTCTAACTGAGAGTTGTCAACCCAGCCAGCCAGACACCTGTCCAGTCTAACTGAGAGTTGTCCACCCAGCCAGAGACCTGTCCAGTCTAACTGAGAGTCGTCCACCCAGCCAGAGGCCTGAACCGGCTAAATACCATCACGTAGATACTAAAGGGTCGGCTGAAAGTGAGTGACTGAGGCTCAGCGCTGAGGGACTGAACTGTTGTATATTTTGTGGGATTCTGTTGGTAAACGGTAAGTGTGCACGTTTCCGTTAGTAAGCCACACAGCTATCCTGTCTAGACGGTACACAGCACAGGTTCACGTGGTACGTGGGTCATGACCACAGCTGCTCAAACACTTTCTCAGGACCGCCCTCTGTTCTGATTGGGCCGTTCTGAACTGGTTCCTTGTGCAGTATGTGTGTGTTCTTAGGACCGCCCTCTGTTCTGATTGGGCCGTTCTGAACTGGCTGCAGTATGTGTGTGTTCTTAGGACCGCCCTCTGTTCTGATTGGGCCGTTCTGAACTGGCTGCAGTATGTGTGTGTTCTTAGGACCGCCCTCTGTTCTGATTGGGCCGTTCTGAACTGGCTCCTTGGGCAGTATGTGTGTGTTCTTAGGACCGCCCTCTGTTCTGAATGGGCCTTTCTGAACTGGCTCCTTGGGCAGCATGTGTGTGAGAGAAAGAGCTTGTGGTTTTGTGCAAGAGTGAAAGTTGGAGAAAGATTCAGTATCTACGTGGGTGCTTGCATGCATTAGTGTGTTTCAGTGTGTGTTGACGCTTGTGCATGGTCTGGTGGCAGCCTGTCCTCCCTCCCTGCTCCTGTGTCTCTCCTGATAAGCACCATCGCCAGCCTGCCTCTGTCTGGCACAGCCTGCAGCTGGCCCACTGAAACACCTTGGAAAGAGAAAGGAGAGAGAGCGTGTGTGTGTGTGTGTGTGTGTGTGTGTGTGTGTGTGTGTGTGTGTGTGTGTGTGTGTGTGTGTGTGTGCCACTGTGTAATTATTTGTCATTGGCACTGTGAGTGGTGTATCCACAGCCAAGGCTGCCAAGTAATAATGAATACTGAATTAATAAATACTGAACTAATGAATACTGAATTAATGAATACTGAACTAATGAATACTGAATTAATGAATACTGAACTAATGAATACTGAATTAATAAATACTGAACTATTTAACTAATGAATTACTCCTTCTCCTAATCCGCTATAATATCCTTATTTCCTCTCCACTTATTGGCTCTCTCCCCTTTCCTCTCCTCTTATTGGCTCTCTCCCCTTTCCTCTCCTCTTATTGGCTCTCTTGCCCTTTCCTCTCCTCTTATTGGCTCTCTTGCCCTTTCCTCTCCTCTTATTGGCTCTTTCCACCTTTCCTCTCCTCTTATTGGCTCTCTCCCTCTTTCTTCTCCTCTTATTGGCTCTTTCCACCTTTCCTCTCCTCTTATTGGCTCTCTCCCTCTTTCCTCTCCTCTTATTGGCTCGCTCCCCTTTCCTCTCCTCTTATTGGCTCTCTCCCTAATCCTCTCCTCTTATTGGCTCTCTCCCCTTTCCTCTCCTCTTATTGGCTCTCTCCCCCTTTCCTCTCCTCTTACTGGCTCTCTCCCTCTTTCTTCTCCTCTTATTGGCTCTCTCCCTCTTTCCACTCCTCTTATTGGCTCTCTTGCCCTTTCCTCTCCTCTTATTGGCTCTCTCCACTTTCCTCTCCTCTTATTGGCTCTCTCCCCCTTTCCTCTCCTCTTATTGGCTCTCTCCCCTTTCCTCTCCTCTTATTGGCTCTCTCCCTCTTTCTTCTCCTCTTATTGGCTCTCTCCCTCTTTCTTCTCCTCTTATTGGATCTCTCCCCCTTTCCTCTCCTCTTATTGGCTCTCTCCCTCTTTCTTCTCCTCTTATTGGCTCTCTCCCCCTTTCCTCTCCTCTTATTGGCTCTCTCCCTCTTTCTTCTCATCTTATTGGCTCTCTCCCCCTTTCCTCTCCTCTTATTGGCTCTCTCCCTCTTTCTTCTCCTCTTATTGGCTCTCTCCCCTTTCCTCTCCTCTTATTGGCTCTCTCCCCTTTCCTCTCCTCTTATTGGCTCTCTCCCTAATCCTCTCCTCTTATTGGCTCTCTCCCCTTTCCTCTCCACTTATTGGCTCTCTCCCTCTTTCCTCTCCTCTTATTGGCTCTCTCCCCTTTCCTCTCCTCTTATTGGCTCTCTCCCTAATCCTCTCCTCTTATTGGCTCTCTCCCTCTTTCCTCTCCCCTTATTGGCTCTCTCCCCCTTTCCTCTCCTCTTACGGGCTCTCTCCACATTTCCTCTCCTCTTATTGGCTCTCTCCCTCTTTCCTCTCCTCTTATTGGCTCTCTCCCCTTTCCTCTCCTCTTATTGGCTCTCTCCCTCTTTCTTCTCCTCTTATTGGCTCTCTCCCTCTTTCTTCTCCTCTTATTGGATCTCTCCCCCTTTCCTCTCCTCTTATTGGCTCTCTCCCTCTTTCTTCTACTCTTATTGGCTCTCTCCCTCTTTCTTCTCCTCTTATTGGCTCTCTCCCCCTTTCCTCTCCTCTTATTGGCTCTCTCCCCCTTTCCTCTCCTCTTATTGGCTCTCTCCCTCTTTCTTCTCCTCTTATTGGCTCTCTCCCCCTTTCCTCTCCTCTTATTGGCTCTCTCCCTCTTTCTTCTCCTCTTATTAGCTCTCTCCCTCTCCTCTCCTCTTATTGGCTCTCTCCCCCTTTCATCTCCTCTTATTGGCTCTCTCCCTCTTTCTTCTCCTCCTATTGGCTCTCTCCCTCTTTCTTCTCCTCTTATTGGCTCTCTCTTTCTTCTCCTCTTATTGGCTCTCTCCCCCTTTCCTCTCCTCTTATTGGCTGTCTCCCCTTTCCTCTCCTCTTACTGGCTCTCTCCCCCTTTCCTCTTATTAGCTCTCTCCCTCTCCTCTCCTCTTATTGGATCTCTCCCTCTTTCCTCTCCTCTTATTGGCTCTCTCCCCTTTTCTCTCCTGTTATTAGCTCTATCCCCTTTCCTCTACTCTTATTGGCTCTCTCCCCCTTTCCTTTCCCATAAATCTTTATTTCCTCTCCTTTTCTGTCTCTCTCCCTCTTTCTCCCAAACGAGGAAGGAATACAACAGGGCAGGATGCATGTCATCATCCCTCCACATTCCCTCATAGAGAGAGTACAGCCCAGGACGGAGGCCTGATCCCTGGGAGGCCAGGCCACTGAGGGGGCCTCTAGTCCGGGTTCATTCATAATGACTCCAACAGGGGAAGGGAGTGGGCTGAAGGAGACATGACACAGAGCCTGTTAACTAATCACATATGGGCCAGGCTGAGAGGAGGCTGGTGGTGGGGTCTGGGATTGGGACTGGTAACTTAAGGAATGAGTTTGTCAGCTTGACAGCTGGATGTGGCAGTCAGGTAGAGGGGAAGCTAGAACTGTCTGTCTGTCAGAGACAGTCAGGTAGAGGGGAAGTTAGTACTGTCTGTCTGCCAGAGACAGTCAGGTAGAGAGGAAGCTAGTACTGTCTGTCTGTCAGAGACAGTCTGGTAGAGGGGAAGTTAGTACTGTCTGTCAGAGACAGCCAGGTAGAGAGGAAGCTAGTACTGTATGTCAGAGACAGTCAGGTAGAGAGGATGTTAGTACTGTCTGTCAGAGACAGTCAAGTAGAGGGGTCTGTCAGAGACAGCCAGGTAGAGAGGAAGCTAGTACTATCTGTCAGAGACAGTCAGGTAGAGGGGAAGTTAGTACTGTCTGTCTGTCAGAGACAGTCTGGTAGAGGGGAAGTTAGTACTGTCTGTCAGAGACAGTCAGGTAGAGGGGTCTGTCAGAGACAGTCAGGTAGAGGGGAAGCTAGTACTGTCTGTCTATCAGAGACAGTCTGGTAGAGGGGATGTCTGTCTGTCAGAGACAGTCTGGTAGAGGGGATGTTAGTACTGTCTGACTGTCAGAGACAGTCTGGTAGAGGGGAAGTTGGTACTGTCTGTCAGAGACAGCCAGGTAGAGAGGAAGCTAATACTGTCTGTCTGTCAGAGACAGTCTGGTAGAGGGGAAGTTGGTACTGTCTGTCAGAGACAGTCAGGTAGAGGGGATTTTAGTACTGTCTGTCAGAGACAGTCAGGTCATCCTGTCTGGGTTGGCGCCCCCCCCCCCCCTTTGGGTTGTGCCGCCGTGGCGGAGGTCTTTGTGGGCTATACTCAGCCTTGTCTCAGGATGGTAAGTTGGTGGTTGAAGATATCCCTCTAGTGGTGTGGGGGCTGTGCTTTGGCAAAGTGGGTGGGGTTATATCCTTCCTGTTTGGCCCTGTCCGGGGGTGTCCTCGGAGTGGGCCACAGTGTCTCCTGACCCCTCCTGTCTCAGCCTCCAGTATTTATGCTGCAGTAGTTTATGTGTCGGGTGGCTAGGGTCAGTTTGTTATATCTGGAGTACTTCTCCTGTCCTATTCGGTGTCCTGTGTGAATCTAAGTGTGCGTTCTCTAATTCTCTCCTTCTCTCTTTCTCTCTCTCGGAGGACCTGAGCCCTAGGACCATGGCCCAGGACTACCTGACATGATGACTCCTTGCTGTCCCCAGTCCACCTGGCTGTGCTGCTGCTCCAGTTTCAACTGACCTGAGCCCTAGGACCATGCCCCAGGAATACCTGACATGATGACTCCTTGCTGTCCCCAGTCCACCTGACTGTGCTGCTGCTCCAGTTTCAACTATTCTGCCTTATTATTATTCGACCATGCTGGTCATTTATGAACATTTGAACATCTTGACCATGTTTTGTTATAATCTCCACCCGGCACAGCCAGAAGAGGACTGGCCACCCCACATAGCCTGGTTCCTCTCTAGGTTTCTTCCTAGGTTTTGGCCTTTCTAGGGAGTTTTTCCTAGCCACCGTGCTTCTACACCTGCATTGCTTGCTGTTTGGGGTTTTAGGCTGGGTTTCTGTACAGCACTTTGAGATATCAGCTGATGTACGAAGGGCTATATAAATAAATTTGATTTGATTTGATTTGATTTGAGGTAGAGGGGAAGCTAGCAATGTCTGTCAGAGACAGTCAGGTAGAGGGGATGTTAGTACTGTCTGTCAGAGACAGCCAGGTAGAGGGGAAGCTAGCAATGTCTGTCAGAGACAGTCTAGAGACAGCCAGGTAGTAGGGGAAGCTAGCAATGTCTGTCAGAGACAGTCTAGTTGTTAGTACTGTCTGTCAGGCAGTCAGTTAGAGGGGAAGTTAGTACTGTCTGGTCTTTCCTTTCCAAAGCCACTCCTCACAGAGACATGGAGGTAAATGGAGATAAATTAAACACTCCTCACAGAGACATGGATATAAATGGAGGTAAATTAAACACTCCTCACAGAGACATGGATATAAATGGAGGTAAATTAAAAACTCACTGGAGGTAAATTAAACACTCCTCAGAGACATGGATATAAATGGAGGTAAATTAAACACTCCTCACAGAGACATGGATATAAATGGAGGTAAATTAAACACTCCTCACAGAGACATGGATATAAATGGAGGTAAATTAAACACTCCTCACAGAGACATGGATATAAATGGAGGTAAATTAAACACTCCTCACAGAGACATGGAGGTAAATTAAACACTCCTCACAGAGACATGGAGGTAAATGGAGGTAAATTAAACACTCCTCACAGAGACATGGAGGTAAATTAAACACTCCTCACAGAGACATGGAGGTAAATTAAACACTCCTCACAGAGACATGGAGGTAAATTAAACACTCCTCACAGAGACATGGAGGTAAATTAAACACTCCTCACAGAGACATGGAGGTAAATTAAACACTCCTCACAAGACATGGACAGATGTGGAAGTGAATAAAACAATGGAGGTGAAGAATGTCCTTCCCTGTCATGTTTCCTCCCAGAAACCAAAACATCCTGTTTGAGCCTCAAAATATACAACATCAACCAACTGCATCAGGAGGCATGTTTTTATTTAACCAGGCAAGTCAGTTAAGAACAAATTCTTATTTTCAATGACGGTCTACCGGGGGAACAGTGGGTTAACTGCCTTGTTCAGGGGAACAGTGGGTTAACTGCCTTGTTCAGGGGAACAGTGGGTTAACTGCCTTGTTCAGGGGAACAGTGGGTTAACTGCCTTGTTCAGGGGAACAGTGGGTTAACTGCCTTGTTCAGGGGAACAGTGGGTTAACTGCCTTGTTCAGGGGAACAGTGGGTTAACTGCCTTGTTCAGGGGAACAGTGGGCTAACTGCCTTGTTCAGGGGAACAGTGGGTTAACTGCCTTGTTCAGGGGAACAGTGGGTTAACTGCCTTGTTCAGGGGAACAGTG
Organism: Oncorhynchus clarkii lewisi; assembly: GCF_045791955.1. Classification (NCBI taxonomy): domain Eukaryota; kingdom Metazoa; phylum Chordata; class Actinopteri; order Salmoniformes; family Salmonidae; genus Oncorhynchus; species Oncorhynchus clarkii. The sequence continues at coordinate 44,522 of NW_027258675.1, read as the reverse complement.
GGTTAACTGCCTTGTTCAGGGGAACAGTGGGTTAACTGCCTTGGTCAGGGGAACAGTGGGTTAACTGCCTTGTTCAGGGGAACAGTGGGTTAACTGCCTTGTTCAGGGGAACAGTGGGTTAACTGCCTTGTTCAGGGGAACAGTGGGTTAACTGCCTTGTTCAGGGGAACAGTGGGTTAACTGCCTTGTTCAGGGGAACAGTGGGTTAACTGCCTTGTTCAGGGGAACAGTGGGTTAACTGCCTTGTTCAGGGGAACAGTGGGTTAACTGCCTTGTTCAGGGGAACAGTGGGTTAACTGCCTTGTTCAGGGGAACAGTGGGTTAACTGCCTTGTTCAGGGGAACAGTGGGTTAACTGCCTTGTTCAGGGGAACAGTGGGTTAACTGCCTTGTTCAGGGGAACAGTGGGTTAACTGCCTTGTTCAGGGGAACAGTGGGTTAACTGCCTTGTTCAGGGGAACAGTGGGTTAACTGCCTTGTTCAGGGGAACAGTGGGTTAACTGCCTTGTTCAGGGGAACAGTGGGTTAACTGCCTTGTTCAGGGGAACAGTGGGTTAACTGCCTTGTTCAGGGGAACAGTGGGTTAACTGCCTTGTTCAGGGGAACAGTGGGTTAACTGCCTTGTTCAGGGGAACAGTGGGTTAACTGCCTTGTTCAGCAGAACAGTGGGTTAACTACCAGGCAGATAGTGAATATACCACATCACAGAGACTCACAGCAGGGGTTAGGGGAATAGTCACATTCCCCCTGACTGTCACCTATAAACTGACAGGGACACCAGGCTGGAGAGGAGAGGACTCACATTCCCCCTGACTGTCACCTACACTGACAGGGACACCAGGCTGGAGAGGAGTCACATTCCCCCTGACTGTCACCTACACTGACAGGGACACCAGGCTGGAGAGGAGTCACATTCCCCCTGACTGCCACCTACACTGACAGGGACACCAGGCTGGAGAGGAGAGGAGTCACATTCCCCCTGACTGTCACCTACACTGACAGGGACACCAGGCTGGAGAGGAGAGGAGTCACCTTCCCCCTGACTGTCACCTAAACGCTCCCCTTCATCTACTAAAAGATATCTCTGCCCCTCTGATTCCACCATCTCCCTCTCTAACTCTCCCTCCTCATACTGTCTTGCCCTGTCTCCCCCTCTAACTCTCCCCCCTCATACAGTCTTGCCCTGTCTCCCTCTCTAACTCTCCCTCCTCATACTGTCTTGCCCTGTCTCCCCCTCTAACTCTCCCTCCTCATACTGTCTTGCCCTATCTCCCCCTCTAACTCTCCCTCCTCATACTGTCTTGCCCTATCTCCCCCTCTAACTCTCCCTCCTCATACTGTCTTGCCCTATCTCCCCCTCTAACTCTCCCTCCTCATACTGTCTTGCCCTATCTCCCCCTCTAACTCTCCCTCCTCATACTGTCTTGCCCTATCTCCCCCTCTAACTCTCCTCCTCATACTGTCTTGCCCTGTCTCCCACTCTAACTCTCCCTCCTCATACTGTCTTGCCCTATCTCCCCCTCTAACTCTCCCCCTCCACTGTTCTCTTTCCCCTCCTGAAAGATATCTCCCTCTTCGACTCCCCTCTCTGTATCTCTCTCCCTAAAAACCTCTGTCCAGGCGTAAGGGCTCAATGAGGTGACACACCGCTAACCATCAATATTTTAGGAGGAGGAGACGGAGGGGGTTGATATCTGTCTCTCCCACCCCCTCTGACTCCCCTCTAAAACCCTGTCCAGGCGTGAGGGCTCGATGAGACGAGTCATGAGGGGATGACCTTTGCACTGGTAGAAAAAAAGGGTTCCAAAAGGATTCTTCGGCTGTCCCCATAAGAGAACCCTTTTTGGTTCCAGGTAGAACCCTTTTTGGTTCCAGGTAGAACACTTTTTGGTTCCAGGTAGAACACTTTTTGGTTCCAGGTAGAACCCTTTTTGGTTCCAGGTAGAACCCTTTTTGGTTCCAGGTAGAACACTTTTTGGTTCCAGGTAGAACACTTTTTGGTTCCAGGTAGAACACTTTTTGGTTCCAGGTAGAACACTTTTTGGTTCCAGGTAGAACCCTTTTTGGTTCCAGGTAGAACCCTTTTTGGTTCCAGGTAGAACCCTTTTTGGTTCCAGGTAGAAAACTCTCTGGAACCAAAAAGGGTTCTTCAAAGTGTTCTCCTATGGGGACAGCCCCCCAAAAAACTTTTAGTTGCTAGATAGCAACTTTTTTCTAAGAGTGTGGCTGACTAAGCCAAGACTAATATGGTCAAATAAACAAATACCCAGCAGCCACTTGGAGGATCCTTGGCCCCTGCTCTCTTCTCCTCATCTCCTCCATAAATAGATGTTTGGGAGCTCTCTCTCTCTTCTCTCTCTCTCTCTCTTCTCTCAGAATATATATGTTGCTCTTTCTCTATCTTCTCCCTCCCTCTCAGATCTCTCTCTCTCGCTCAGAGCCCTCTCTTAGATATCTCTCTCTCTCTCTCTCTCTCTCTCTCTCAGAGCCCTCTCTCAGATATTTCCCTCTCTAAATCTCTCTCTCTCCACTCAGAGTAAAGGCCGGGAGAGGTTACTGTCAACATGGGTTCATATTCACATCTCTCCCTCCCTCCTTCCCACCCTACCTCCCTCCCAGAAAGCCATGACACAGTAAGCCTGACCAATCTGTGGTCCCTTTAAAACTAACTAAACAGCACTGACAACAGGTCCAATGAGGTCAGGTGTCCACGCAGCCCAGCGTATAACAACACTAGTTATACAACGGGCGGGGTCTAATCCTGGACGCTGATTGGTTAAAACCGCATTCCAGCCGGTGGTAAATCTATGATATTAAAATGCCCATCTGCTTTGTTCCATCTGATTGTGCAATCCACTGTCTTATCAGCCCAGCCAGGCAATTTATAAAACTTCATGTCCTCTATAAAAAGCGTATAAGACATGATCTCACATTTCTTTCAATAGCGGAGATTTGAATAAACCTTGCTGTCTGTCTCTCTGATGTTTGCAACATCGTTTCCATTTTGAAATTCGATATCCAGCTGTCCCGGTAGCAATGAACACGTCGGGGTCGGGGGTCGGGAGTCGGGATGAGACAGAAAGGCAAGGCTTTGTTTTCTCAGACCGTCGAAATCATGAATCAGCATCATTTTTATGGGGTCTTGTATACAAATGAATGTCACTATGAAAACGGGTCAAATTAAATGCAGCTGGTTTTGCAGTCTGTCCAGGTTCAGTTTGAAGTGATTGTGTGAGCTGTGTTGTTGTCTAGCTCCTCTTAAACAACAGTGTCCAGGTTCAGTCTGAAGTGATTGTGTGACCTGTGTTGTTGTCTAGCTCCTCTTAAACAACAGTGTCCTTCCTGATGAGAGAGCACATTCTCTACGACAGGTGAAATCACACCTCATTAGCTCATTGTTATGGATGTATCCAAATAAATGTGTGTGTGTGCTAACAGGACACCACTAGCTAACAGGACACCACTAGCTACCAGGGCACCACTAGCTAACAGGACAACACTAGCTAACAGGACACCACTAGCTAACAGGACACCACTAGCTAACAGGACACCACTAGCTAACAGGGCATCACTAGCTAAGAGGGCATCACTAGCTAACAGGACACCACTAGCTACCAGGGTACCACTAGCTAACAGGACACCACTAGCTAGCAAGGCACCACTAGCTAACAGGACACCACTAGCTAACAGGACACCACTAGCTAACAGGACACCACTAGCTAACAGGGCACCACTAGCTAACAGGACACCACTAGCTACCAGGGCACCACTAGCTAACAGGACACCACTAGCTACCAAGGCACCACTAGCTAACAGGTCACCACTAGCTAACAGGACACCACTAGCTAACAGGGCACCACTAGCTAACAGGGCACCACTAGCTAACAGGGCATCACTAGCTAACAGGGCATCACTAGCTAACAGGACACCACTAGCTACCAGGGCACCACTAGCTAACAGGACACCAATAGATACCAAGGCACCACTAGCTAACAGGACACCACTAGCTAACAGGACACCACTAGCTAACAGGACACCACTAGCTAACAGGGCACCACTAGCTAACAGGACACCACTAGCTACCAGGACACCACTAGCTAACAGGACACCACTAGCTAACAGGACACCACTAGCTAACAGGGCACCACTAGCTACCAGGGCACCACTAGCTAGGAGGACACCACTAGCTAACAGGACACCACTAGCTAACAGGACACCACTAGCTACCAGGACACCACTAGCTAACAGGACACCACTAGCTAACAGGACACCACTGGCTAACAGGGCACCACTATCTACTAGGGCACCACTTGCTAACAGGACACCACTAGCTACCAGGACACCACTAGCTAACAGGACACCACTAGCTACCAGGGCACCACTAGCTAACAGGACACCACTAGCTACCAGGACACCACTAGCTAACAGGGCACCACTAGCTAACAGGACAACACTAGCTACCAAGGCACCACTAGCTAACAGGTCACCACTAGCTAACAGGACACCACTAGCTAACAGGGCACCACTATCTACTAGGGCACCACTTGCTAACAGGACACCACTAGCTAACAGGACACCACTAGCTACCAGGGCACCACTAGCTAACAGGACACCACTAGCTACCAGGGCACCACTAGCTAACAGGACACCACTAGCTAACAGGACACCACTAGCTAACAGGACACCACTAGCTACCAGGGCACCACTAGCTAACAGGACACCACTAGCTACCAGGACACCACTAGCTAACAGGACACCACTAGCTAACAGGACACCACTAGCTAACAGGGCACCACTAGCTACCAGGGCACCACTAGCTAACAGGACACCACTAGCTAACAGGACACCACTAGCTAACAGGACACCACTGGCTAACAGGGCACCACTATCTACTAGGGCACCACTTGCTAACAGGACACCACTAGCTACCAGGACACCACTAGCTAACAGGACACCACTAGCTAACAGGACACCACTAGCTAACAGGACACCACTAGCTACCAGGGCACCACTAGCTAACAGGACACCACTAGCTACCAGGACACCACTAGCTAACAGGACACCACTAGCAACAACAACAACAGAATCCAGACAGATCTTCAAACAGCAAAATGTCAGAGAGATGTGGTACTACACTTAGCGACTTCCTACACAGACACGCACGCACGCACGCACGCACGCAATCACACACACACACACACACACACACACACACACACACACACACACACACACACACACACACACACACACACACACACACACACACACACACACAGAGAGTGATCTAGCATCATAGGAGCTCTGAGCAACTTACTGTGGAGGAGGCAGGCTTGGATTGTAGCAGCACAGTGTGTGTGTGTGCGTGTGTGTGTGTGTGTGTGTGTGTGTGGTGTTAAAACAAGAACAGGTGTTGGCCTGCCCTGTGTGTGTGTGTGTGTGTGTGTGTGTGTGTGTGTGTGTGTGTGTGTGTGTGTGTGTGTGTGTGTGTGTGTGTGTGCGTGCGTGTGTGTGTGTGTGTGTGTGTGGTGTGTGTGTGTGTGCGGTTTGTGTGCGTGTGTGTGTGTGTGTGTGTGTGTGTGTGTGTGTGTGTGTGTGTGTGTGTGTGTGTGTGTGTGTGTGTGTGTGTGTGTGTGTGTGTGTGTGTGTGTGTGTGTGTGTGTGTGTGTGTGTGGTTTGTGTGCGTGTGTGTGTGTGTGTGCGTGTGTGTGTGTGTGTGTGTGTGTGTGTGTGTGTGTGTGTGTGTGTGTGTGTGTGTGTGTGTGTGTGTGTGTGTGTGTGTGTGTGTTTGTGTGTGTGTGTGTGTGTGTGTGTGTGTGCGTGCGTGTGTGTGTGTGTGTGTGTGTGTGTGTGTGTGTGTGTGTGACACAACATAGGATGCTGGCAGTTCTCTAGTATGTGGGGTTTACAGGTTGGAAATAGGCCTCTCTAGGAGAGGAGAGGGGAAAGAAGAGAAGAAGGGATGGGAAGGGAAGAGGACGAGAGACAGAAGAGGAGGAGAGCAGGGAAGAGAAAGAGAGAGGGAAGAGGGGGAGATGAGAGGGGAAGAGGAGGAGAGCAGGGAAGAGAAAGAGAGAGGGAAGAGGGGGAGAGGAGAGGGGGAAGAGGAGGAGAGCAAGGAAGAGGAAGAGAGAGGGAAGAGGGGGAGAGGAGAGGGGAAGAGGGGGAGAGCAGGGAAGAGGAAGAGAGAGGGAAGAGGGGGAGAGGAGAGGGGAAGAGGGGGAGAGCAGGGAAGAGGAAGAGAGAGGGAAGAGGGGGAGATGAGAGATGGAAGAAGAGGAGAGGGGAGGGGGAAGAGGAGGACAGGAGAGGGGAAGAGGAGGGGAGGGTGGGGGGTAGGGTGTTCTCTGGTGTGATATCGGGCTGGTTGAATGAGTAAAACTCTTCCCACATTGAGTACAGCTATAAGGATTCTCCACTGTGTGGATTCTCTGATGGATTTTAATGCCTGCTGAGGAGGTGAGTCTCTTCCGACCGTCAGAGCAGCAGTGAGATTTCTTCCTTGTTCTCTGTGGGATGGGAGGTAGGGAAGGAGGGGTTCTCTGTGGGATGGGAGGTAGGGGAAGGAGGGGTTCTCTGTGGGATGGGAGGTAGGGGAAGGAGGGGTTCTCTGTGGGATGGGAGGTAGGGGAAGGAGGGGTTCTCTGTGGGATGGGAGGTAGGGGAGGGCAGAGATGGGATGGACCAGGGTTTATTTACGTGTCATACTAAACACCTATGATTGCAGAGTGAGTGAAAATGTGTAAACACACAGGTAATAACACACAGGCATCATTACACCAAGAGAAAAGTGGTAAAAGGCTGGATTCAGTATTGGGTTGATGTGTTATACAAACACCTCGTGTAGCCTAATACAGTCCCATGCATCACATAAACGGTAAACAGACAGACAGATGGGAGGATAAACGTCATTTACGTCGGTTATAGCCTACTATACAAAAATATCGTATTTATTTTTCTAATGATATTATCTAATGATAATATATTCTTTTTCTTCTTATGTTCTAGTGATATTATCTAATGATTTTATCCTAAAATCCTGGAACTTCAACTCTGCAATGTTTTGTGGAAGTGTCACCTGTTGCGCTGTTTTGAAGAGACATTCTCTTATCGCATATACCATATACCAATAACTCATACAGAGTCTTTACAAGTTAGACTTATTTTAAATGGCAAACATTAGGGTAGTCATGACAACAACAAAAAATGTAAATGACAGTTGTTCACGTCACTGCACAACTCGTAAAAGTGTCAAGAGGATGAACTTCAACTTTAACTCACCGACTCCGCTCGGTTCCATAACGGATATAAACAGGAAAGGTATCGTGCCCCAGCACAGTAAGGAAAACCCACGTCGCTCCATGACAGTAAATATATTTACCACAGTTGTTCATTAAAATATATCCCGCTTCAATAAAAAAAAAAAGTTTAATAAAGAGAGAGCTTTGTGGAAGTCAAGATCGCAGCGTTGAAAGTTTGAGCCGCGCTTTTCCGAGAGGCAGACTGCCTTCACCAAACACCGTTCTCCAGCTCAGCTGAACACTCACTGCTGAAGAATCTCTCTGTGAACGCAGAGGGCACACTACGTCGAGTCAGAGCATGGACGTGGGTTCTCTGTCGCGAAACAGGAAATCTTTTCAGAGGCAGGACTTTTTCCTCTCTCTCTCTCTCTCTCTCTCTCCCTCCCTCGCACCGCGGAGTTTTACTCAAACCTGTAATTATGCGCCTAACATTTAAGAGCGGGCCTACGCAAACTGATAATGCGATTATGTTTGAGTAAACAAACATGGGGCGAGCTAAAATCTGCGATAACATAACTACATTATTTATGATACAAAGTTTTAGATGAAACCTATAACCTATAAACCTATAATAATGGTATTATATCCGTGTGATAATTACATTGTAATGATTATCTGGCAGTACATTCATATCACTTTTAATTTGAGGAGAGAGTGAGAAGAGAGAGGCAGAAAGAGAGAGAGGCAGAAAGAGAGAGAGGCAGAAAGAGAGAGAGAGTCAGAAAGAGAGAGAGAGTCAGAAAGAGAGAGAGTCAGAAAGAGAGAGAGGCAGAAAGAGAGAGAGGCAGAAAGAGAGAGAGGCAGAAAGAGAGAGAGGCAGAAAGAGAGAGAGGCAGAAAGAGAGAGAGGCAGAAAGAGAGAGAGGCAAAAAGAGAGAGAGGTAGAAAGAGAGAGAGTCAGGAAGAGAGGGGGGAGAGAGAGAGAGAGAGAGTATGGTATGTCTAGAATCAGTGCAGAGACTCAGACAGAGACATAGTGACATTATTTATGTCCAGTTGTTGGTGGCAGACAGACAGACAGGCAGGCAGACAGACAGACAGACAGACAGACAGACAGACAGACAGACAGACAGACAGACAGACAGACAGACAGACAGAGAGAGAGAGAGAGAGACAGACAGAGAGAGAGACAGAGAGAGAGAGAGAGAGAGAAGAGAGGGACTACCACTTCTTCAAAGACAGGTCTGAACATGCTCTCCTTTGAAAAGTTTTGGAAGAAGCCAGGCCGAGCTACCTCCTACCATCATATCTACCATACTGACATCCCTAATATATCTCCTACCATCATATCTACCATACTGGCATCCCCTGACCATCCCCACTATACCTCCTACCATCATATCTACCACACTGACCATCCCCACTATACCTCCTACCATCATATCTACCACACTGACCATCCCCACTATATCTCCTACCATCCCATCTACCATACTGACCATCCCCACTATATCTCCTACCATCATATCTACCATACTGACCATCCCCACTATATCTCCTACCATCATATCTACCATACTGACCATCCCCACTATTTATCCTACCATCATATCTACCATACTGACCATCCCCACTATTTTTCCTACCATCATATCTACCATACTGACCATCCCCACTATACCTCCTACCATCATATCTACCATACTGACCATCCCCACTATATCTCCTACCATCATATCTACCATACTGACCATCCCCACTATACCTCCTACCATCATATCTACCATACTGACCATCCCCACTATATCTCCTACCATCATATCTACCATACTGACCATCCTCACTATATATCCTACCACCATACTGACCACCTCCACTGTATCTCCTACCATCATATCTACCATACTGACCATGCCCACTATTTCTCCTACCATCATATCTGCCATACTGCCCATCCCCACTATATCTCCTACCATCATATCTACCATACTGACCATCCCCACTATATCTCCTACCATCATATCTACCATACTGACATCCCCACTATATCTCCTACCATCATATCTACTATACTGACCATCCCCACTATATATCCTACCATCCCCACTATATAGCTCCTACCATCATATCTACCATACTGCCCATCCCCACTATATCTCCTACCACCATACTGACCATCCCCACTATATCTCCTACCATCATATCTACCATACTAACCACACTGATCATCCCTGCTATACCTCCTACCATCATATCTACCATACTGACCATCCCCACTATATATCCTACCATCATATCTACCATACTGACCATCCCCACTATATCTCCTACCACCATATCTACCATACTAACCACACTGATCATCCCCGCTATACCCTACTACCATCATATCTACCATACTGACCATCCCCACTATACCTACAACCATCACATCTACCATACTGACCATCCCCACTATATCTCCTACCATCATATCTACCATACTGACCATCCCCACTATATCTCCTACCATCATATCTACCATACTGACCATCCCCACTATTTATCCTACCATCATATCTACCATACTGACCATCCCCACTATTTCTCCTACCATCATATCTACCATACTGACCATCCCCACTATACCTCCTACCATCATATCTACCATACTGACCATCCCCACTATATCTCCTACCATCATATCTACCATACTGACCATCCCCACTATACCTCCTACCATCATATCTACCATACTGACCATCCCCACTATATCTCCTACCATCATATCTACCATACTGACCATCCTCACTATATATCCTACCACCATACTGACCACCTCCACTGTATCTCCTACCATCATATCTACCATACTGACCATGCCCACTATTTCTCCTACCATCATATCTGCCATACTGCCCATCCCCACTATATCTCCTACCATCATATCTACCATACTGACCATCCCCACTATATCTCCTACCATCATATCTACCATACTGACATCCCCACTATATCTCCTACCATCATATCTACCATACTGACCATCCCCACTATATATCCTACCATCCCCACTATATAGCTCCTACCATCATATCTACCATACTGCCCATCCCCACTATATCTCCTACCACCATACTGACCATCCCCACTATATCTCCTACCATCATATCTACCATACTAACCACACTGATCATCCCTGCTATACCTCCTACCATCATATCTACCATACTGACCATCCCCACTATATATCCTACCATCATATCTACCATACTGACCATCCCCACTATATCTCCTACCACCATATCTACCATACTAACCACACTGATCATCCCCGCTATACCCTACTACCATCATATCTACCATACTGACCATCCCCACTATACCTACAACCATCACATCTACCATACTGACCACACTGACCATCCCCACTAATACTCCTACCATCATATCTACCATACTAACCATCCCCACTATATCTCCTACCATCATATCTACCATACTGACCATCCCCACTATATCTCCTACCATCATATCTACCATACTGACCATCCTCACTATATATCCTACCACCATACTGACCACCTCCACTGTATCTCCTACCATCATATCTACCATACTGACCATCCCCACTATTTCTCCAACCATCATATCTACCATACTGCCCACCCCCTCTATATCTCCTACCATCATATCTACCATACTGACCATCCCCACTATATCTCCTACCATCATATCTACCATACTGACCATCCCCACTATATCTCCTACCATCATATCTACCATACTGACATCCCCACTATACCTCCTACCATCATATCTACCATACTGACCATCCCCACTATATCTCCTACCATCCCCACTATATAGCTCCTATCATCATATCTACCATACTGCCCATCCCCACTATATCTCCTACCACCATACTGACCATCCCCACTATATCTCCTACCATCATATCTACCATACTAACCACACTGATCATCCCCGCTATACCTCCTACCATCATATCTACCATACTGACCATCCCCACTATATCTCCTACCATCATATCTACCATACTGACCATCCCCACTATATCTCCTACCACCATATCTACCATACTAACCACACTGATCATCCCCGCTATACCCTACTACCATCATATCTACCATACTGACCATCCCCACTATACCTACTACCATCACATCTACCATACTGACCACACTGACCATCCCCACTATACCTCCTACCATCATATCTACCATACTGACCATCCCCACTATATCTACTACCATCATATCTACCATACTGACCATCCCCACTATACCTCCTACCATCATATCTACCATACTGACCATCCCCACTATATCTTCTTCCATCATATGTACCACACTGACCATCCTCACTATAACTCTTACAATTCTATCTCCAGATATGTCACAGACAACCAACGGAAAGATTGGATTTGGAGGCACAAGTACAGTAGGAGACTAGGACGTGTGTTGCAAGAGAGAGTTACAGTCAAATGTACCCACGACTAGTCATCACTTCATCATGTGTTATGCAGTATAATCCTACCAGTTTCCAGTATGGGAGATCTCCCCGCCCCAGTTTATACAATACCAGTGAACTGGGGCTATCAGTGTTGTTATGGGATGTTCAACACCCACATGGACCGTTTTCCTGTGAACTGGGGCCCATCAGTGTTGTTATGGGATGTTCAACACCCAAGTGGACCGTTTTCCTGTGAACTGGGGCCCATCAGTGTTGTTATGGGATGTTCAACACCCACATGGACCGTTTTTCTGTGAACTGGGGCCCATCAGTGTTGTTATGGGATGTTCAACACCCACATGGACTGTTTTCCTGTGAACTGGGGCCCATCAGTGTTGTTATGGGATGTTCAACACCCACATGGACTGTTTTCCTGTGAACTGGGGCCCATCAGTGTTGTTATGGGATGTTCAACACCCAAATGGACCGTTTCCCTGTGAACTGGGGCCCATCAGTGTTGTTATGGGATGCTCAACACCCAAGTGGACCGTTTCCCTGTGAACTGGGGCCCATCAGTGTTGTTATGGGATGTTCAACACCCAAATGGACCGTTTCCCTGTGAACTGGGGCCCATCAGTGTTGTTATGGGATGTTCAACACCCACATGGACTGTTTTCCTGTGAACTGGGGCCCATCAGTGTTGTTATGGGATGTTCAACACCCACATGGACTGTTTTCCTGTGAACTGGGGCCCATCAGTGTTGTTATGGGATGTTTAACACCCACATGGACTGTTTTCCTGTGAACTGGGGCCCATCAGTGTTGTTATGGGATGTTTAACACCCACATGGACTGTTTTCCTGTGAACTGGGGCCCATCAGTGTTGTTATGGGATGTTCAACACCCACATGGATCGTTTTCCTGCCTACTTCTCTACGTTAGCTTATGATAGTAGTTTGCAAAATGCCACTGAATGATGGATGAGCTCTGTACGATGGCGATGAAGCATTCCTGGTGTCAACAACCCGGTGAGAGTGTGTGTGTGTGTGTGTGTGTGTGTGTGTGTGTGTGTGTGTGTGTGTGTGTGTCTGTACTGGAAGCCAAAATAGCTTTCAGGAAAGCTTCCAGTTATAAGTTAACACCGTTATTTACCCAGCGATACCAACACACACACACACACACGTGCACATGCAGACGCGCACACGCACATGCAGACACGCACACATATACACACACACACACACACACACACACACAGTATTCACACCCTTTCTCTAAAATGTATTACATAGATATTTTTCCTCCTCAATCTACACACAATACCCCATAATGACATCACAATACACCATAATGACATCACAATACCCCATAATGACATCACAATACCCCATAATGACATCACAATACCTCATAATGACATCACAATACCCCATAATGACATCACAATACACCATAATGACATCACAATACCCCATAATGACATCACAATACACCATCATGACATCACAATACACCATAATGACATCACAATACCCCGTAATGACATCACAATACCCCATAATGACATCACAATACACCATAATGACATCACAATACACCATAATGACATCACAATACACCATAATGACATCACAATACCCCATAATGACATCACAATACCCCATAATGACATCACAATACCCCATAATGACATCACAAGACCTTATAATGACATCACAATACACCATAATGACATCACAATACACCATAATGACATCACAATACCCCATAATGACATCACAATACACCATAATGACATCACAATACACCATAATGACATCACAATACACCATAATGATAAAGCAAAAAACATTACTTTATTTTTTCACATCAGTCATTTGGTTTTGGCACCATCATTTCCAAATAAATTCATGTGATTTTCTAGATTTTTTTTCTCATTTTGTCTGTCATAGTTGAAGTGTACCTATGATGAAAATTACAGGCCTCTCTCATCTTTTTAAGTGGGAGAACTTGCACAATTGGTGGCTGACTAAATACTTTTTTGCCCCACTGATACATCGGTCGTTTCTTTTTCACTTTCACATGTGGAATTGCAAGTTCCACATGAAAAATAATCACGTGAAAGTTTTTCACATATGAAACTGCAAATTAGATTTTTACATGTGATTGTTTTTCACATGTGAACTTACATTTTCAATGTTTTCTTACATGTGAAAGTGCAAATCGGATTCTCACATTTCTCATGTGAAACTGAACTTCAAGTGAAAACATGTTTTTCAGACAGAAAACAGTGTGTGGAGAGATGACAGACAGAAAGATGACAGACAGAGAGACAGACAGAGGTGCGTGGAGAGATGACAGACAGAAAGAGGACTAACAGAGGTGTGTGGAGAGATGACAGACAGAAAGATGACAGACAGAGGTGTGTGGAGAGATGACAGACAGAAAGATGACAGACAGAGGTGTGTGGAGATATGACAGACAGAAAGATGACAGACAGAGGTGTGTGGGGAGATGACAGACAGAAAGATGACAGACAGAAAGAGGACAGACAGAGGTGTGTGGAGAGATGACACACAGAAAGATGACAGACAGAGGTGTGTGGAGAGATGACAGACAGAAAGATGACAGACAGAGGTGTGTGGAGAGATGACAGACAGAAAGATGACAGACAGAGATGTGTGGAGAGATGATAGACAGAAAGATGACAGACAGAGAGACAGATAGAGGTGTGTGGAGAGATGACAGACAGACAGATAGAGGTGAGATTTTGGCCACTAGATGGCAGCAGTGTATGTGCAAAGTTTTAGACTGATCCAATGAACCATTGCACTACTGTTGAAAATGTTGTATAAAGACTGCCCAAATTTGCCTAATCTGTTTATTAATAACTTTTCATTTTCAAAACTGTGCACTCTCCTCAAACAATAGTATGGTATTCTTTCACTGAAATAGCTACTGTAAATTGGACAGCACAGTTAAATTAACAATATTTTTTTGGGTTACCAGGCGCCCCTGGCTGTATCAGTTCCCTAACCCTAACCCTAACCCTCTTCAGTCTACCTCCTCCTTTTTTGAACATTCTGTTAAAAATCGCGCAACATTTCAGCGTCCTGCTACTCATGCCAGGAATATAGTATATGCATATGATTAGTATGTGTGGATAGAAAACACTCTGAAGTTTCTAAAACTGGTTAAATCACGGCTGTGACTATAACAGAGCGTGTGTTTCATCGAAAAGCGCAAGAAAAACTGGTCACTGAAAGCTGAAAATAATATTCATGCGCCACTTGCATGTATTGTTTAAAGGACACCAAATTAAATAGGACTAAGGATGCAATTCCTACAGCTTCCACACGATGTCGCCATTGTCGTCATTTTCTTGAGAATTATTTCTTGGTAAAACAAAGGAAAGGGATTCCATTTCTTCCGGTCTCCGACAGGATGTTTTGGAGGAGAGATTTCCGACCATGATTTCAAGACGTGGAGCTATTGAATACACATCGCCCCGTGATCATTTTGATAGATTATAAACGTTTACTAATACCTAAAGTTGGATTACAAAAGTATTTCGAAGTGTTTTGTGAAAGTTTATCGTCGACTTTTTTAATTAAAAAAAATGACGCTGCGTTTTGAAACAGTGTTTTTTTCTGAATCACACAGTTTCCATAGATGGATATTTTGGGTATATATGGACCGATTTAATCGAAAAAAAGACCCAATAGTGATGTTTATGGGGCATATAGGAGTGCCAAGAAAGAAGCTCGTCAAAGGTAATGAATGTTTTATATTTTATTTCTGCGTTTTGTGTAGCGCCGGCTAAGCTAAATCTTTGTTTACGTCGCCTTCAGGCATTTTGGGGTGTTGCATGCTATCAGATAATAGCTTCTCATGCTTTCGCCGAAAAGCATTTTAAAAATCTGACTTGTTGGCTAGATTCACAACGAGTGTAGCTTTAATTCAATACCCTGTATGTGTGTTTTAATGAACGTTTGAGTTTTAACGAGTACATTTAGCATTTAGCGTAGCGCATTTGCATTTCCAGGTGCCTACTTGAGACGTCTGCGTCTCAAGTAGGATCAACAGGTTAAGCCTTCTGTCAATATCAGATATGTCTATGTCCTGGGAAATGTTCTTGTTACTTACAACCTCATGCTGATCGCATTAGCCTACATTAGCTCAACCGTCCCGTGGACGGGACACCGATCCCGAAGACGCTTTAGGCAACAACTGGTCTTAAAGGTAACAGTTCCCCTGACTGTAACAGTTTCCCTGGCTGTATCAGTTCCCCTGGCTGTAACAGTTCCCCTGTAACAGTTCCCCTGGCTGTAACAGTTCCCCTGTAACAGTTCCCCTGGCTGTAACAGTTCCCCTGGCTGTAACAGTTCCCCTGGCTGTAACAGTTCCCCTGACTGTAACAGTTCCCCTGTAACAGTTCCCCTGGCTGTAACAGTTCCCCTGGATGTATCAGTTCCCCTGTAACAGTTCCCCTGGCTGTAACAGTTCCCCTGTCTGTATCAGTTCCCCTGGCTGTGACAGTTCCCCTGACTGTAACAGTTCCCCTGGCTATATCAGTTCCCCTGACTGTAACAGTTCCCCTGGCTGTATCAGTTCCCCTGGCTGTATCAGTTCCCCTGACTGTATCAGTTCCCCTGGCTGTATCAGTTCCCCTGACTGTAACAGTTCCCCTGGCTGTATCAGTTCCCCTGGCTGTAACAGTTCCCCTGGCTGTAACAGTTCCCCTGACTGTAACAGTTCCCCTGGCTGTATCAGTTCCCCTGGCTGTAACAGTTCCCCAGGCTGTAACAGTTCCCCTGGCTGTAACAGTTCCCCTGGCTGTAACAGTTCCCCTGGCTTTATCAGTTCCCCTGGCTGTATCAGTTCCCCTGACTGTAACAGTTCCCCTGGCTGTAACAGTTCCCCTGGCTGTAACAGTTCCCCTGGCTGTAACAGTTAACCTGTAACAGTTCCCCTGGCTGTAACAGTTCCCATGTAACAGTTCCCCTGGCTGTAACAGTTCCCCTGGCTGTAACACTTCCCTTGCCTGTAACAGTTCCCCTGGCTGTATCAGTTCCCCTGGCTGTAAGAGTTCCCCTGGCTGTATCAGTTCCCCTGGCTGTAAGAGTTCCCCTGGCTGTAACAGTTCCCCTGGCTATAACAGTTCCCCTGACTGTAACAGTTTCCCTGGCTGTATCAGTTCCCCTGGCTGTATCAGTTCCCCTGGCTGTAACAGTTCCACAGGCTGTATCAGTTCCCCTGGCTGTAACAGTTCCCCTGTAACAGTTCCCTTGGCTGTAACAGTTCCCCTGGCCGTATCAGTTCCCCTGG
>NW_027258675.1:0-20000 GCF_045791955.1 Oncorhynchus clarkii lewisi | reverse complement strand
ACGTTTTCCTTTCCCAGTCGGACCAGGAATAAACCCTTTCACTGTGGGACTGTGTCCTTCTGACCAGGATTAAACCCTTTCTCTGTGGGACTGTGTCCTTCTGACCAGGATTAAACCCTTTCACTGTGGGACTGTGTCCTTCTGACCAGGATTAAACCCTTTCACTGTGGGACTGTGTCCTTCTGACCAGGATTAAACCCTGTCACTGTGGGACTGTGTCCTTCTGACCAGGATTAAACCCTTTCACTGTGGGACTGTGTCCTTCTGACCAGGATTAAACCCTTTCTCTGTGGGACTGTGTCCTTCTGACCAGGATTAAACCCTTTCACTGTGGGACTGTGTCCTTCTAACCAGGATTAAACCCTTTCACTGTGTGACTGTGTCCTTCTGACCAGGATTAAACCCTTTCACTGTGGGACTGTGTCCTTCTGACCAGGATTAAACCCTTTCACTGTGGGACTGTGTCCTTCTGACCAGGATTAAACCCTGTCACTGTGGGACTGTGTCCTTCTGACCAGGATTAAACCCTTTCACTGTGGGACTGTGTCCTTCTGACCAGGATTAAACCCTTTCACTGTGGGACTGTGTCCTTCTGACCAGGATTAAACCCTGTCACTGTGGGACTGTGTCCTTCTGACCAGGATTAAACCCTTTCACTGTGGGACTGTGTCCTTCTGACCAGGATTAAACCCTTTCACTGTAAGACTGTGTCCTTCTGACCAGGATTAAACCCTTTCACTGTGGGACTGTGTCCTTCTGACCAGGATTAAACCCTTTCACTGTGGGACTTTGTCCTTCTGACCAGGATTAAAGCCTTTCACTGTGGGACTGTGTCCTTCTGACCAGGATTAAACCCTGTCACTGTGGGACTGTGTCCTTCTGACCAGGATTAAACCCTTTCACTGTGGGACTGTGTCCTTCTGACCAGGATTAAACTCTGTCACTGTGGGACTGTGTCCTTCTGACCAGGATTAAACCCTTTCACTGTGGGACTGTGTCCTTCTGACCAGGATTAAACCCTGTCACTGTGGGACTGTGTCCTTCTGACCAGGATTAAACCCTTTCACTGTGGGACTGTGTCCTTATGACCAGGATTAAACCCTGTCACTGTGGGACTGTGTCCTTCTGACCAGGATTAAACCCTTTCACTGTGGGACTGTGTCCTTCTGACCAGGATTAAACACTTTCACTGTGGGACTGTGTCCTTCTGACCAGGATTAAACCCTTTCACTGTGGGACTGTGTCCTTCTGACCAGGATTAAACCCTTTCACTGTGGGACTGTGTCCTTCTGACCAGGATTAAACCCTTTCACTGTGGGACTGTGTCCTTCTGACCAGGATTAAACCCTGTCACTGTGGGACTGTGTCCTTCTGACCAGGATTAAACCCTGTCACTGTGGGACTGTGTCCTTCTGACCAGGATTAAACCCTTTCACTGTGGGACTGTGTCCTTCTGACCAGGATTAAACCCTTTCACTGTGGGACTGTGTCCTTCTGACCAGGATTAAACCCTGTCACTGTGGGACTGTGTCCTTCTGACCAGGATTAAACCCTTTCACTGTGGGACTGTGTCCTTCTGACCAGGATTAAACCCTTTCACTGTGGGACTGTGTCCTTCTGACCAGGATTAAACCCTGTCACTGTGGGACTGTGTCCTTCTGACCAGGATTAAACCCTTTCACTGTGGGACTGTGTCCTTCTGACCAGGATTAAACTATTTCACTGTGGGACTGTGTCCTTCTCACCAGGATTAAACCCTTTCACTCTGGGACTGTGTCCTTCTGACCAGGATTAAACCCTGTCACTGTGGCATTGTGTCCTTCTGACCAGGATTAAACCCTTTCACTGTGGGACTGTGTCCTTCTGACCAGGATTAAACCCTTTCACTGTGGGACTGTGTCCTTCTGACCAGGATTAAACCCTGTCACTGTGGGACTGTGTCCTTCTGACCAGGATTAAACCCTGTCACTGTGGGACTGTGTCCTTCTGACCAGGATTAAACCCTGTCACTGTGGGACTGTGTCCTTCTGACCAGGATTAAACCCTTTCACTGTGGGACTGTTTCCTTCTGACCTTAAACCCTTTCACTGTGGGACTGTGTCCTTCTGACCAGGATTAAACCCTTTCACTGTGGGACTGTGTCCTTCTGACCAGGATTAAACCCTGTCACTGTGGGACTGTGTCCTTCTGACCAGGATTAAACCCTTTCACTGTGGGACTGTGTCCTTCTGACCAGGATTAAACCCTGTCACTGTGGGGCTGTGTCCTTCTGACCAGGATTAAACCCTTTCACTGTGGGACTGTGTCCTTCTGACCAGGATTAAACCCTGTCACTGTGGGACTGTGTCCTTCTGACCAGGATTAAACCCTGTCACTGTGGGACTGTGTCCTTCTGACCAGGATTAAACCCTTTCACTGTGGGACTGTGTCCTTCTGACCAGGATTAAACCCTTTCACTGTGGGATTGTGTCCTTCTGACCAGGATTAAACCCTTTCACTGTGGGACTGTGTCCTTCTGACCAGGATTAAACCCTGTCACTGTGGGACTGTGTCCTTCTGACCAGGATTAAACCCTTTCACTGTGGGACTGTGTCCTTCACTGTGGGACCAGGATTAAACCCTTTCACTGTGGGACTGTGTCCTTCTGACCAGGATTAAACCCTTTCACTGTGGGACTGTGTCCTTCTGACCAGGATTAAACCCTGTCACTGTGGGACTGTGTCCTTCTGACCAGGATTAAACCCTGTCACTGTGGGACTGTGTCCTTCTGACCAGGATTAAACCCTTTCACTGTGTGACTGTGTCCTTCTGACCAGGATTAAACCCTGTCACTGTGGGACTGTGTCCTTCTGACCAGGATTAAACCCTGTCACTGTGGGACTGTGTCCTTCTGACCAGGATTAAACCCTGTCACTGCGGGACTGTGTCCTTCTGACCAGGATTAAACCCTTTCACTGTGGGACTGTGTCCTTCTGACCAGGATTAAACCCTTTCACTGTGGGACTGTGTCCTTCTGACCAGGATTAAACCCTTTCACTGTGGGACTGTGTCCTTCTGACCAGGATTAAACCCTGTCACTGTGGGACTGTGTCCTTCTGACCAGGATTAAACCCTGTCACTGTGGCATTGTGTCCTTCTGACCAGGATTAAACCCTTTCACTGTGGCATTGTGTCCTTCTGACCAGCATTAAACCCTGTCACTGTGGGACTGTGTCCTTCTGACCAGGATTAAACCCTTTCACTGTGGGACTGTGTCCTTCTGACCAGGATTAAACCCTGTCACTGTGGGACTGTGTCCTTCTGACCAGGATTAAACCCTGTCACTGTGGGACTGTGTCCTTCTGACCAGGATTAAACCCTTTCACTGTGTGACTGTGTCCTTCTGACCAGGATTAAACCCTGTCACTGTGGGACTGTGTCCTTCTGACCAGGATTAAACCCTGTCACTGTGGGACTGTGTCCTTCTGACCAGGATTAAACCCTGTCACTGCGGGACTGTGTCCTTCTGACCAGGATTAAACCCTTTCACTGTGGGACTGTGTCCTTCTGACCAGGATTAAACCCTTTCACTGTGGGACTGTGTCCTTCTGACCAGGATTAAACCCTTTCACTGTGGGACTGTGTCCTTCTGACCAGGATTAAACCCTGTCACTGTGGGACTGTGTCCTTCTGACCAGGATTAAACCCTGTCACTGTGGCATTGTGTCCTTCTGACCAGGATTAAACCCTTTCACTGTGGCATTGTGTCCTTCTGACCAGGATTAAACCCTGTCACTGTGGGACTGTGTCCTTATGACCAGGATTAAACCCTTTCTCTGTGGGACTGTGTCCTTCTGACCAGGATTAAACCCTTTCACTGTGGGACTGTGTCCTTCTGACCAGGATTAAACCCTGTCACTGTGGGACTGTGTCCTTCTGACCAGGATTAAACCCTTTCACTGTGGGACTGTTTCCTTCTGACCTTAAACCCTTTCACTGTGGGACTGTGTCCTTCTGACCAGGATTAAACCCTTTCACTGTGGGACTGTGTCCTTCTGACCAGGATTAAACCCTGTCACTGTGGGACTGTGTCCTTCTGACCAGGATTAAACCCTTTCACTGTGGGACTGTGTCCTTCTGACCAGGATTAAACCCTGTCACTGTGGGACTGTGTCCTTCTGACCAGGATTAAACCCTTTCACTGTGGGACTGTGTCCTTCTGACCAGGATTAAACCCTGTCACTGTGGGACTGTGTCCTTCTGACCAGGATTAAACCCTGTCACTGTGGGACTGTGTCCTTCTGACCAGGATTAAACCCTTTCACTGTGGGACTGTGTCCTTCTGACCAGGATTAAACCCTTTCACTTTGGGACTGTGTCCTTCTGACCAGGATTAAACCCTTTCACTGTGGGACTGTGTCCTTCTGACCAGGATTAAACCCTGTCACTGTGGGACTGTGTCCTTCTGACCAGGATTAAACCCTGTCACTGTGGGACTGTGTCCTTCTGACCAGGATTAAACCCTTTCACTGTGGGACTGTGTCCTTCTGACCTTAAACCCTTTCACTGTGGGACTGTGTCCTTCTGACCAGGATTAAACCCTTTCACTGTGGGACTGTGTCCTTCTGACCAGCATTAAACCCTGTCACTGTGGGACTGTGTCCTTCTGACCAGGATTAAACCATGTCACTGTGGGACTGTGTCCTTCTGACCAGGATTAAACCCTTTCACTGTGGGACTGTGTCCTTCCTACCAGGATTAAACCCTTTCACTGTGGGACTGTGTCCTTCTGACCAGGATTAAACCCTTTCACTGTGGGACTGTGTCCTTCTGACCAGGATTAAACCCTGTCACTGTGGGACTGTGTCCTTATGACCAGGATTAAACCCTTTCTCTGTGGGACTGTGTCCTTCTGACCAGGATTAAACCCTGTCACTGCGGGACTGTGTCCTTCTGACCAGGATTAAACCCTTTCACTGTGGGACTGTGTCCTTCTGACCAGGATTAAACCCTTTCACTGTGGGACTGTGTCCTTCTGACCAGGATTAAACCCTTTCACTGTGGGACTGTGTCCTTCTGACCAGGATTAAACCCTGTCACTGTGGGACTGTGTCCTTCTGACCAGGATTAAACCCTGTCACTGTGGGACTGTGTCCTTATGACCAGGATTAAACCCATTCACTGTGGGACTGTGTCCTTCTGACCAGGATTAAACCCAGTCACTGTGGGACTGTGTCCTTCTGACCAGGATTAAACCCTGTCACTGTGGCATTGTGTCCTTCTGACCAGGATTAAACCCTGTCACTGTGGGACTGTGTCCTTATGACCAGGATTAAACCCTTTCTCTGTGGGACTGTGTCCTTCTGACCAGGATTAAACCCTTTCACTGTGGGACTGTGTCCTTCTGACCAGGATTAAACCCAGTCACTGTGGGACTGTGTCCTTCTGACCAGGATTAAACCCTTTCACTGTGGCATTGTGTCCTTCTGACCAGGATTAAACCCTTTCACTGTGGGACTGTGTCCTTCTGACCAGGATTAAACCCTTTCACTGTGGAACTGTGTCCTTCTGACCAGGATTAAACCCTTTCACTGTGGAACTGTGTCCTTCTGACCAGGATTAAACCCTTTCACTGTGGGACTGTGTCCTTCTGACCAGGATTAAACCCTTTCACTGTGGGACTGTGTCCTTCTGACCAGGATTAAACCCTTTCACTGTGGGACTGTGTCCTTCTGACCAGGATTAAAACCTGTCACTGTGGGACTGTGTCCTTCTGACCAGCATTAAACCCTGTCACTGTGGGACTGTGTCCTTCTGACCAGGATTAAACCCTTTCACTGTGGGACTGTGTCCTTCTGACCAGGATTAAACCCTGTCACTGTGGGACTGTGTCCTTCTGACCAGGATTAAACCCTTTCACTGTGGGACTGTGTCCTTCTGACCAGGATTAAACCCTTTCACTGTGGGACTGTGTCCTTCTGACCAGGATTAAACCCTTTCACTGTGGGACTGTGTCCTTCTGACCAGGATTAAACCCTTTCACTGTGGGACTGTGTCCTTCTGACCAGGATTAAACCCTGTCACTGTGGGACTGTGTCCTCCTGACCAGGATTAAACCCTTTCACTGTGGGACTGTGTCCTTCCTACCAGGATTAAACCCTTTCACTGTGGGACTGTGTCCTTCTGACCAGGATTAAACCCTTTCACTGTGGGACTGTGTCCTTCTGACCAGGATTAAACCCTGTCACTGTGGGACTGTGTCCTTCTGACCAGGATTAAACCCTGTCACTGTGGGACTGTGTCCTTCTGACCAGGATTAAACCCTTTCACTGTGTGACTGTGTCCTTCTGACCAGGATTAAACCCTGTCACTGTGGGACTGTGTCCTTCTGACCAGGATTAAACCCTGTCACTGTGGGACTGTGTCCTTCTGACCAGGATTAAACCCTGTCACTGCGGGACTGTGTCCTTCTGACCAGGATTAAACCCTTTCACTGTGGGACTGTGTCCTTCTGACCAGGATTAAACCCTTTCACTGTGGGACTGTGTCCTTCTGACCAGGATTAAACCCTTTCACTGTGGGACTGTGTCCTTCTGACCAGGATTAAACCCTGTCACTGTGGGACTGTGTCCTTCTGACCAGGATTAAACCCTGTCACTGTGGCATTGTGTCCTTCTGACCAGGATTAAACCCTTTCACTGTGGCATTGTGTCCTTCTGACCAGCATTAAACCCTGTCACTGTGGGACTGTGTCCTTCTGACCAGGATTAAACCCTGTCACTGTGGGACTGTGTCCTTCTGACCAGGATGTGGGACTGTGTCCTTCTGACCAGGATTAAACCCTGTCACTGTGGGACTGTGTCCTTCTGACCAGGATTAAACCCTGTCACTGTGTGTCCTTCTGACCAGGATTAAACCCTTTCACTGTGGGACTGTGTCCTTCTGACCAGGATTAAACCCTTTCACTGTGGGACTGTGTCCTTCTGAGGATTAAACCCTTTCACTGTCACTGTGTGGGACTGTGTCCTTCTGACCAGCATTAAACCCTGTGTCTGTGTCTTCTGACCAGGATTAAACCCTTTCACTGTGGGACACCAGGATTAAACCCTGTCACTGTGGGACTGTGTCCTTCTGACCAGGATTAAACCCTGTCACTGTGGGACTGTGTCCTTCTGACCAGGATTAAACCCTGTCACTGTGGGACTGTGTCCTTCTGACCAGGATTAAACCCTTTCACTGTGGGACTGTGTCCTTCTGACCAGGATTAAACCCTGACCCTGTCACTGTGGGACTGTGTCCTTCTGACCAGGATTAAACCCTGTCACTGTGGGACACCAGGATGTCACTGGACTGTGTCCTTCTGACCAGGATTAAACCCTTTCACTGTGGGACTGTGTCCTTCTGACCAGGATTAAACCCTTTCACTGTGGGACTGTGTCCTTCTGACCAGGATTAAACCCTTTCACTGTGGGACTGTGTCCTTCTGACCAGGATTAAACCCTGTCACTGTGGGACTGTGTCCTTCTGACCAGGATTAAACCCTGTCACTGTGGGACTGTGTCCTTCTGACCAGGATTAAACCCTTTCACTGTGGGACTGTGTCCTTCTGACCAGGATTAAACCCTGTCACTGTGGGACTGTGTCCTTCTGACCAGGATTAAACCCTTTCACTGTGGGAATGTGTCCTTCTGACCAGGATTAAACCCTGTCACTGTGGGACTGTGTCCTTCTGACCAGGATTAAACCCTGTCACTGTGGGACTGTGTCCTTCTGACCAGGATTAAACCCTTTCACTGTGGGACTGTGTCCTTCTGACCAGGATTAAACCCTGTCACTGTGGGACTGTGTCCTTCTGACCAGGATTAAACCCTTTCACTGTGGTACTGTGTCCTTCTGACCAGGATTAAACCCTTTCACTGTGGGACTGTGTCCTTCTGACCAGGATTAAAACCTGTCACTGTGGGACTGTGTCCTTCTGACCAGGATTAAACCCTGTCACTGTGGGACTTTGTCCTTCTGACCAGGATTAAACCCTTTCACTGTGGGACTTAAACCTTTTCACTGTGGGACTGTGTCCTTCTGACCAGGATTAAACCCTTTCACTGTGGGACTGTGTCCTTCTGACTTAAACCCTGTCACTGTGTCCTTCTGACCAGGATTAAACCCTTTCACTGTGGGACTGTGTCCTTCTGACCAGGATTAAACCCTTTCACTGTGGGACTGTGTCCTTCTGACCAGGATTAAACCCTGTCACTGTGGGACTGTGTCCTTCTGACCAGGATTAAACCCTGTCACTGTGGGACTGTGTCCTTCTGACCAGCATTAAACCCTGTCACTGTGGATTAAACCCTTTCACTGTGGGACTGTGTCCTTCTGACCAGGATTAAACCCTTTCACTGTGGGACTGCGTCCTTCTGACCAGGATTAAACCCTTTCACTGTGGGACTGTGTCCTTCTGACCAAACCCTTTCACTGTGGGACTGTGTCCTTCTGAAGGATTAAACCCTGTCACTGTGGGACTGTGTCCTTCTGACCAGGATTAAACCCTGTCACTGTGGGACTGTGTCCTTCTGACCAGGATTAAACCCTGTCACTGTGGGACTGTGTCCTTCTGACCAGCATTAAACCATGTCACTGTGGGACTGTGTCCTTCTGACCAGGATTAAACCCTGTCACTGTGGTACTGTGTCCTTCTGACCAGGATTAAACCCTTTCACTGTGGGACTGTGTCCTTCTGACCAGGATTAAAACCTGTCACTGTGGGACTGTGTCCTTCTGACCAGGATTAAACCCTTTCACTGTGGGACTTTGTCCTTCTGACCAGGATTAAACCCTTTCACTGTGGGACTGTGTCCTTCTGACCAGGATTAAACCCTGTCACTGTGGGACTGTGTCCTTCTGACCAGGATTAAACCCTTTCACTGTGGGACTGTGTCCTTCTGACCAGGATTAAACCCTGTCACTGTGGGACTGTGTCCTTCTGACCAGGATTAAACCCTTTCACTGTGGGAATGTGTCCTTCTGACCAGGATTAAACCCTGTCACTGTGGGACTGTGTCCTTCTGACCAGGATTAAACCCTGTCACTGTGGGACTGTGTCCTTCTGACCAGGATTAAACCCTTTCACTGTGGGACTGTGTCCTTCTGACCAGGATTAAACCCTGTCACTGTGGGACTGTGTCCTTCTGACCAGGATTAAACCCTGTCACTGTGGGACTGTGTCCTTCTGACCAGGATTAAACCCTGTCACTGTGGGACTGTGTCCTTCTGACCAGCATTAAACCCTTGTCACTGTGGGACTGTGTCCTTCTGACCAGGATTAAACCCTGTCACTGTGGGACTGTGTCCTTCTGACCAGGATTAAACCCTTTCACTGTGGGACTGTGTCCTTCTGACCAGGATTAAACCCTGTCACTGTGGGACTGTGTCCTTCTGACCAGGATTAAACCCTTTCACTGTGGGACTGTGTCCTTCTGACCAGGATTAAACCCTTTCACTGTGGGACTGTGTCCTTCTGACCAGGATTAAACCCTGTCACTGTGGGACTGTGTCCTTCTGACCAGGATTAAACCCTTTCACTGTGGGACTGTGTCCTTCTGACCAGGATTAAACCCTGTCACTGTGGGACTGTGTCCTTCTGACCAGGATTAAACCCTTTCACTGTGGGAATGTGTCCTTCTGACCAGGATTAAACCCTGTCACTGTGGGACTGTGTCCTTCTGACCAGGATTAAACCCTGTCACTGTGGGACTGTGTCCTTCTGACCAGGATTAAACCCTTTCACTGTGGGACTGTGTCCTTCTGACCAGGATTAAACCCTGTCACTGTGGGACTGTGTCCTTCTGACCAGGATTAAACCCTTTCACTGTGGTACTGTGTCCTTCTGACCAGGATTAAACCCTTTCACTGTGGGACTGTGTCCTTCTGACCAGGATTAAAACCTGTCACTGTGGGACTGTGTCCTTCTGACCAGGATTAAACCCTGTCACTGTGGGACTGTGTCCTTCTGAACAGCATTAAACCCTTTCACTGTTGGACTGTGTCCTTCTGACCAGGATTAAACCCTTTCACTGTGGGACGGTGTCCTTCTGACCAGGATTAAACCCTTTCACTGTGGGACTGTGTCCTTCTGACCAGGATTAAACCCTGTCACTGTGGGACTGTGTCCTTCTGACCAGGATTAAACCCTTTCACTGTGGGACTGTGTCCTTCTGACCAGGATTAAACCCTTTCACTGTGGGACTGTGTCCTTCTGACCAGGATTAAACCCTTTCACTGTGGGACTGTGTCCTTCTGACCAGGATTAAACCCTTTCACTGTGGGACTGTGTCCTTCTGACCAGGATTAAACCCTTTCACTGTGGGACTGTGTCCTTCTGACCAGGATTAAACCCTTTCACTGTGGGACTGTGTCCTTCTGACCAGGATTAAACCCTGTCACTGTGGGACTGTGTCCTTCTGACCAGGATTAAACCCTGTCACTGTGGGACTGTGTCCTTCTGACCAGCATTAAACCCTGTCACTGTGTCCTTCTGACCAGGATTAAACCCTTTCACTGTGGGACTGTGTCCTTCTGACCAGGATTAAACCATTTCAATGTGGGACTGTGTCCTTCTGACCAGGATTAAACCCTGTCACTGTGGGACTGTGTCCTTCTGACCAGGATTAAACCCTGTCACTGTGGGACTGTGTCCTTCTGACCAGGATTAAACCCTGTCACTGTGTCCTTCTGACCAGGATTAAACCCTTTCACTGTGGGACTGTGTCCTTCTGACCAGGATTAAACCCTTTCACTGTGGGACTGTGTCCTTCTGACCAGGATTAAACCCTGTAACTGTGGGACTGTGTCCTTCTGACCAGGATTAAACCCTGTCAATGTGGGACTGTGTCCTTCTGACCAGGATTAAACCCTGTCACTGTGGGACTGTGTCCTTCTGACCAGCATTAAACCCTGTCACTGTGGGACTGTGTCCTTCTGACCAGGATTAAACCCTGTCACTGTGGGACTGTGTCCTTCTGACCAGGATTAAACCCTTTCACTGTGGGACTGTGTCCTTCTGACCAGGATTAAACCCTGTCACTGTGGGACTGTGTCCTTCTGACCAGGATTAAACCCTTTCACTGTGGGACTGTGTCCTTCTGACCAGGATTAAACCCTTTCACTGTGGGACTGTGTCCTTCTGACCAGGATTAAACCCTTTCACTGTGGGACTGTGTCCTTCTGACCAGGATTAAACCCTTTCACTGTGGGACTGTGTCCTTCTGACCAGGATTAAACCCTTTCACTGTGGGACTGTGTCCTTCTGACCAGGATTAAACCCTTTCACTGTGGGACTGTGTCCTTCTGACCAGGATTAAACCCTGTCACTGTGGGACTGTGTCCTTCTGACCAGGATTAAACCCTTTCACTGTGGGACTGTGTCCTTCTGACCAGGATTAAACCCTTTCACTGTGGGACTGTGTCCTTCTGACCAGGATTAAACCCTTTCACTGTGGGACTGTGTCCTTCTGACCAGGATTAAACCCTTTCACTGTGGGACTGTGTCCTTCTGACCAGGATTAAACCCTTTCACTGTGGGACTGTGTCCTTCTGACCAGGATTAAACCCTGTCACTGTGGGACTGTGTCCTTCTGACCAGGATTAAACCCTTTCACTGTGGGACTGTGTCCTTCTGACCAGGATTAAACCCTGTCACTGTGGGACTGTGTCCTTCTGACCAGGATTAAACCCTGTCACTGTGGGACTGTGTCCTTCTGACCAGGATTAAACCCTGTCACTGTGGGACTGTGTCCTTCTGACCAGGATTAAACCCTTTCACTGTGGTACTGTGTCCTTCTGACCAGGATTAAACCCTTTCACTGTGGGACTGTGTCCTTCTGACCAGGATTAAAACCTGTCACTGTGGGACTGTGTCCATCTGACCAGCATTAAACCCTGTCACTGTGGGACTGTGTCCTTCTGACCAGGATTAAACCCTTTCACTGTGGGACTGTGTCCTTCTGACCAGGATTAAACCCTGTCACTGTGGGACTGTGTCCTTCTGACCAGGATTAAACCCTTTCACTGTGGGACTGTGTCCTTCTGACCAGGATTAAACCCTGTCACTGTGGGACTGTGTCCTTCTGACCAGGATTAAACCCTTTCACTGTGGGACTGTGTCCTTCTGACCAGGATTAAACCCTTTCACTGTGGGACTGTGTCCTTCTGACCAGGATTAAACCCTTTCACTGTGGGACTGTGTCCTTCTGACCAGGATTAAACCCTTTCACTGTGGGACTGTGTCCTTCTGACCAGGATTAAACCCTGTCACTGTGGGACTGTGTCCTTCTGACCAGGATTAAACCCTGTCACTGTGGGACTGTGTCCTTCTGACCAGCATTAAACCCTGTCACTGTGTCCTTCTGACCAGGATTAAACCCTTTCACTGTGGGACTGTGTCCTTCTGACCAGGATTAAACCCTTTCACTGTGGGACTGTGTCCTTCTGACCAGGATTAAACCATGTCACTGTGGGACTGTGTCCTTCTGACCAGGATTAAACCCTGTCACTGTGGGACTGTGTCCTTCTGACCAGCATTAAACCCTGTCACTGTGTCCTTCTGACCAGGATTAAACCCTTTCACTGTGGAACTGTGTCCTTCTGACCAGGATTAAACCCTTTCACTGTGGGACTGTGTCCTTCTGACCAGGATTAAACCCTGTCACTGTGGGACTGTGTCCTTCTGACCAGCATTAAACCCTGTCACTGTGTCCTTCTGACCAGGATTAAACCCTTTCACTGTGGAACTGTGTCCTTCTGACCAGGATTAAACCCTTTCACTGTGGGACTGTGTCCTTCTGACCAGGATTAAACCCTGTCACTGTGGGACTGTGTCCTTCTGACCAGGATTAAACCCTGTCACTGTGGGACTATGTCCTTCTGACCAGGATTAAACCCAGTCACTGTGGGACTGTGTCCTTCTGACCAGGATTAAACCCTGTCAATGTGGGACTGTGTCCTTCTGACCAGGATTAAACCCTGTCACTGTGGGACTGTGTCCTTCTGACCAGCATTAAACCCTGTCACTGTGGGACTGTGTCCTTCTGACCAGGATTAAACCCTGTCACTGTGGGACTGTGTCTTTCTGACCAGGATTAAACCCTTTCACTGTGGGACTGTGTCCTTCTGACCAGCATTAAACCCTGTCACTGTGGGACTGTGTCCTTCTGACCAGGATTAAACCCTTTCACTGTGGGACTGTGTCCTTCTGACCAGGATTAAACCCTGTCACTGTGGGACTGTGTCCTTCTGACCAGGATTAAACCCTTTCACTGTGGGACTGTGTCCTTCTGACCAGGATTAAACCCTTTCACTGTGGGACTGTGTCCTTCTGACCAGGATTAAACCCTTTCACTGTGGGACTGTGTCCTTCTGACCAGGATTAAACCCTGTCACTGTGGGACTGTGTCCTTATGACCAGGATTAAACCCATTCACTGTGGGACTGTGTCCTTCTGACCAGGATTAAACCCAGTCACTGTGGGACTGTGTCCTTCTGACCAGGATTAAACCCTGTCACTGTGGCATTGTGTCCTTCTGACCAGCATTAAACCCTGTCACTGTGTCCTTCTGACCAGGATTAAACCCTTTCACTGTGGGACTGTGTCCTTCTGACCAGGATTAAACCCTTTCACTGTGGGACTGTGTCCTTCTGACCAGGATTAAACCCTGTCACTGTGGGACTGTGTCCTTCTGACCAGGATTAAACCCTGTCACTGTGGGACTGTGTCCTTCTGACCAGCATTAAACCCTGTCACTGTGTCCTTCTGACCAGGATTAAACCCTTTCACTGTGGAACTGTGTCCTTCTGACCAGGATTAAACCCTTTCACTGTGGGACTGTGTCCTTCTGACCAGGATTAAACCCTGTCACTGTGGGACTGTGTCCTTCTGACCAGCATTAAACCCTGTCACTGTGTCCTTCTGACCAGGATTAAACCCTTTCACTGTGGAACTGTGTCCTTCTGACCAGGATTAAACCCTTTCACTGTGGGACTGTGTCCTTCTGACCAGGATTAAACCCTGTCACTGTGGGACTGTGTCCTTCTGACCAGGATTAAACCCTGTCACTGTGGGACTATGTCCTTCTGACCAGGATTAAACCCAGTCACTGTGGGACTGTGTCCTTCTGACCAGGATTAAACCCTGTCAATGTGGGACTGTGTCCTTCTGACCAGGATTAAACCCTGTCACTGTGGGACTGTGTCCTTCTGACCAGCATTAAACCCTGTCACTGTGGGACTGTGTCCTTCTGACCAGGATTAAACCCTGTCACTGTGGGACTGTGTCTTTCTGACCAGGATTAAACCCTTTCACTGTGGGACTGTGTCCTTCTGACCAGCATTAAACCCTGTCACTGTGGGACTGTGTCCTTCTGACCAGGATTAAACCCTTTCACTGTGGGACTGTGTCCTTCTGACCAGGATTAAACCCTGTCACTGTGGGACTGTGTCCTTCTGACCAGGATTAAACCCTTTCACTGTGGGACTGTGTCCTTCTGACCAGGATTAAACCCTTTCACTGTGGGACTGTGTCCTTCTGACCAGGATTAAACCCTTTCACTGTGGGACTGTGTCCTTCTGACCAGGATTAAACCCTGTCACTGTGGGACTGTGTCCTTATGACCAGGATTAAACCCATTCACTGTGGGACTGTGTCCTTCTGACCAGGATTAAACCCAGTCACTGTGGGACTGTGTCCTTCTGACCAGGATTAAACCCTGTCACTGTGGCATTGTGTCCTTCTGACCAGGATTAAACCCTGTCACTGTGGGACTGTGTCCTTATGACCAGGATTAAACCCTTTCTCTGTGGGACTGTGTCCTTCTGACCAGAATTAAACCCTTTCACTGTGGGACTGTGTCCTTCTGACCAGGATTAAACCCAGTCACTGTGGGACTGTGTCCTTCTGACCAGGATTAAACCCTTTCACTGTGGCATTGTGTCCTTCTGACCAGGATTAAACCCTTTCACTGTGGGACTGTGTCCTTCTGACCAGGATTAAACCCTTTCACTGTGGAACTGTGTCCTTCTGACCAGGATTAAACCCTTTCACTGTGGAACTGTGTCCTTCTGACCAGGATTAAACCCTTTCACTGTGGGACTGTGTCCTTCTGACCAGGATTAAACCCTTTCACTGTGGGACTGTGTCCTTCTGACCAGGATTAAACCCTTTCACTGTGGGACTGTGTCCTTCTGACCAGGATTAAAACCTGTCACTGTGGGACTGTGTCCTTCTGACCAGCATTAAACCCTGTCACTGTGGGACTGTGTCCTTCTGACCAGGATTAAACCCTTTCACTGTGGGACTGTGTCCTTCTGACCAGGATTAAACCCTGTCACTGTTGGACTGTGTCCTTCTGACCAGGATTAAACCCTGTCACTGTGGGACTGTGTCCTTCTGACCAGGATTAAACCCTGTCACTGTGGGACTGTGTCCTTCTGACCAGCATTAAACCCTGTCACTGTGTCCTTCTGACCAGGATTAAACCCTTTCACTGTGGGACTGTGTCCTTCTGACCAGGATTAAACCCTTTCACTGTGGGACTGTGTCCTTCTGACCAGGATTAAACCCTGTCACTGTGGGACTGTGTCCTTCTGACCAGGATTAAACCCTGTCACTGTGGGACTGTGTCCTTCTGACCAGCATTAAACCCTGTCACTGTGTCCTTCTGACCAGGATTAAACCCTTTCACTGTGGAACTGTGTCCTTCTGACCAGGATTAAACCCTTTCACTGTGGGACTGTGTCCTTCTGACCAGGATTAAACCCTGTCACTGTGGGACTGTGTCCTTCTGACCAGGATTAAACCCTGTCACTGTGGGACTATGTCCTTCTGACCAGGATTAAACCCAGTCACTGTGGGACTGTGTCCTTCTGACCAGGATTAAACCCTGTCAATGTGGGACTGTGTCCTTCTGACCAGGATTAAACCCTGTCACTGTGGGACTGTGTCCTTCTGACCAGCATTAAACCCTGTCACTGTGGGACTGTGTCCTTCTGACCAGGATTAAACCCTGTCACTGTGGGACTGTGTCTTTCTGACCAGGATTAAACCCTTTCACTGTGGGACTGTGTCCTTCTGACCAGGATTAAACCCTGTCACTGTGGGACTGTGTCCTTCTGACCAGGATTAAACCCTTTCACTGTGGGACTGTGTCCTTCTGACCAGGATTAAACCCTTTCACTGTGGGACTGTGTCCTTCTGACCAGGATTAAACCCTTTCACTGTGGGACTGTGTCCTTCTGACCAGGATTAAACCCTTTCACTGTGGGACTGTGTCCTTCTGACCAGGATTAAACCCTGTCACTGTGGGACTGTGTCCTTCTGACCAGGATTAAACCCTTTCACTGTGGGACTGTGTCCTTCTGACCAGGATTAAACCCTGTCACTGTGGGACTGTGTCCTTCTGACCAGGATTAAACCCTTTCACTGTGGGACTGTGTCCTTCTGACCAGGATTAAACCCTGTCACTGTGGGACTGTGTCCTTCTGACCAGGATTAAACCCTGTCACTGTGGGACTGTGTCCTTCTGACCAGGATTAAACCCTTTCACTGTGGGACTGTGTCCTTCTGACCAGGATTAAACCCTGTCACTGTGGGACTGTGTCCTTCTGACCAGGATTAAACCCTTTCACTGTGGTACTGTGTCCTTCTGACCAGGATTAAACCCTTTCACTGTGGGACTGTGTCCTTCTGACCAGGATTAAAACCTGTCACTGTGGGACTGTGTCCTTCTGACCAGGATTAAACCCTGTCACTGTGGGACTGTGTCCTTCTGACCAGGATTAAACCCTTTCACTGTGGTACTGTTTCCTTCTGACCAGGATTAAACCCTTTCACTGTGGGACTGTGTCCTTCTGACCAGGATTAAAACCTGTCACTGTGGGACTGTGTCCTTCTGACCAGGATTAAACCCTTTCACTGTGGGACTGTGTCCTTCTGACCAGGATT
Source organism: Oncorhynchus clarkii lewisi (assembly GCF_045791955.1). Lineage (NCBI taxonomy): Eukaryota > Metazoa > Chordata > Actinopteri > Salmoniformes > Salmonidae > Oncorhynchus > Oncorhynchus clarkii. The sequence continues at coordinate 3,031 of NW_027258675.1, read as the reverse complement.
AAACCCTTTCACTGTGGGACTGTGTCCTTCTGACCAGGATTAAACCCTGTCACTGTGGGACTGTGTCCTTCTGACCAGGATTAAACCCTTTCACTGTGGGACTGTGTCCTTCTGACCAGGATTAAACCCTGTCACTGCGGGACTGTGTCCTTCTGACCAGGATTAAACCCTTTCACTGTGGGACTGTGTCCTTCTGACCAGGATTAAATCCTTTCACTGTGGGACTGTGTCCTTCTGACCAGGATTAAACCCTGTCACTGTGGGACTGTGTCCTTCTGAACAGCATTAAACCCTTTCACTGTTGGACTGTGTCCTTCTGACCAGGATTAAACCCTTTCACTGTGGGACTGTGTCCTTCTGACCAGGATTAAACCCTTTCACTGTGGGACTGTGTCCTTCTGACCAGGATTAAACCCTGTCACTGTGGGACTGTGTCCTTCTGACCAGGATTAAACCCTTTCACTGTGGGACTGTGTCCTTCTGACCAGGATTAAACCCTTTCACTGTGGGACTGTGTCCTTCTGACCAGGATTAAACCCTGTCACTGTGGGACTGTGTCCTTCTGACCAGGATAAAACCCTGTCACTGTGTGACTGTGTCCTTCTGACCAGCATTAAACCCTGTCACTGTGTCCTTCTGACCAGCATTAAACCCTTTCACTGTGGGACTGTGTCCTTCTGACCAGGATTAAACCCTTTCACTGTGGGACTGTGTCCTTCTGACCAGGATTAAACCCTGTCACTGTGGGACTGTGTCCTTCTGACCAGCAATAAACCCTGTCACTGTGTCCTTCTGACCAGCATTAAACCCTTTCACTGTGGGACTGTGTCCTTCTGACCAGGATTAAACCCTTTCACTGTGGGACTGTGTCCTTCTGACCAGGATTAAACCCTTTCACTGTGGGACTGTGTCCTTCTGACCAGGATTAAACCCTTTCACTGTGGGACTGTGTCCTTCTGACCAGGATTAAAACCTGTCACTGTGGGACTGTGTCCTTCTGACCAGCATTAAACCCTGTCACTGTGGGACTGTGTCCTTCTGACCAGGATTAAACCCTTTCACTGTGGGACTGTGTCCTTCTGACCAGGATTAAACCCTGTCACTGTGGGACTGTGTCCTTCTGACCAGGATTAAACCCTGTCACTGTGGGACTGTGTCCTTCTGACCAGGATTAAACCCTGTCACTGTGGGACTGTGTCCTTCTGACCAGCATTAAACCCTGTCACTGTGTCCTTCTGACCAGGATTAAACCCTTTCACTGTGGGACTGTGTCCTTCTGACCAGGATTAAACCCTTTCACTGTGGGACTGTGTCCTTCTGACCAGGATTAAACCCTGTCACTGTGGGACTGTGTCCTTCTGACCAGGATTAAACCCTGTCACTGTGGGACTGTGTCCTTCTGACCAGCATTAAACCCTGTCACTGTGTCCTTCTGACCAGGATTAAACCCTTTCACTGTGGAACTGTGTCCTTCTGACCAGGATTAAACCCTTTCACTGTGGGACTGTGTCCTTCTGACCAGGATTAAACCCTGTCACTGTGGGACTGTGTCCTTCTGACCAGGATTAAACCCTGTCACTGTGGGACTATGTCCTTCTGACCAGGATTAAACCCAGTCACTGTGGGACTGTGTCCTTCTGACCAGGATTAAACCCTGTCAATGTGGGACTGTGTCCTTCTGACCAGGATTAAACCCTGTCACTGTGGGACTGTGTCCTTCTGACCAGCATTAAACCCTGTCACTGTGGGACTGTGTCCTTCTGACCAGGATTAAACCCTGTCACTGTGGGACTGTGTCTTTCTGACCAGGATTAAACCCTTTCACTGTGGGACTGTGTCCTTCTGACCAGGATTAAACCCTGTCACTGTGGGACTGTGTCCTTCTGACCAGGATTAAACCCTTTCACTGTGGGACTGTGTCCTTCTGACCAGGATTAAACCCTTTCACTGTGGGACTGTGTCCTTCTGACCAGGATTAAACCCTTTCACTGTGGGACTGTGTCCTTCTGACCAGGATTAAACCCTTTCACTGTGGGACTGTGTCCTTCTGACCAGGATTAAACCCTGTCACTGTGGGACTGTGTCCTTCTGACCAGGATTAAACCCTTTCACTGTGGGACTGTGTCCTTCTGACCAGGATTAAACCCTGTCACTGTGGGACTGTGTCCTTCTGACCAGGATTAAACCCTTTCACTGTGGGACTGTGTCCTTCTGACCAGGATTAAACCCTGTCACTGTGGGACTGTGTCCTTCTGACCAGGATTAAACCCTGTCACTGTGGGACTGTGTCCTTCTGACCAGGATTAAACCCTTTCACTGTGGGACTGTGTCCTTCTGACCAGGATTAAACCCTGTCACTGTGGGACTGTGTCCTTCTGACCAGGATTAAACCCTTTCACTGTGGTACTGTGTCCTTCTGACCAGGATTAAACCCTTTCACTGTGGGACTGTGTCCTTCTGACCAGGATTAAAACCTGTCACTGTGGGACTGTGTCCTTCTGACCAGGATTAAACCCTGTCACTGTGGGACTGTGTCCTTCTGACCAGGATTAAACCCTTTCACTGTGGTACTGTTTCCTTCTGACCAGGATTAAACCCTTTCACTGTGGGACTGTGTCCTTCTGACCAGGATTAAAACCTGTCACTGTGGGACTGTGTCCTTCTGACCAGGATTAAACCCTTTCACTGTGGGACTGTGTCCTTCTGACCAGGATTAAACCCTTTCACTGTGGGACTGTGTCCTTCTGACCAGGATTAAACCCTGTCACTGTGGGACTGTGTCCTTCTGACCAGGATTAAACCCTTTCACTGTGGGACTGTGTCCTTCTGACCAGGATTAAACCCTGTCACTGCGGGACTGTGTCCTTCTGACCAGGATTAAACCCTTTCACTGTGGGACTGTGTCCTTCTGACCAGGATTAAATCCTTTCACTGTGGGACTGTGTCCTTCTGACCAGGATTAAACCCTGTCACTGTGGGACTGTGTCCTTCTGAACAGCATTAAACCCTTTCACTGTTGGACTGTGTCCTT
>NW_027258674.1:32500-59934 GCF_045791955.1 Oncorhynchus clarkii lewisi | reverse complement strand
GTAACATTCTATTTTCCTGTTCCAGGTAACATTCTATTGTCCTGTTCCAGGTAACATTCTATTGTCCTGTTCCAGGTAATATTCTATTGTCCTGTTCCAGGTAACATTCTATTGTCCTGTTCCAGGTAACATTATATTGTTGTGTTCCAGGTAACATTCTATTGTCCTGTTCCAGATAACGTTCTATTGTCCTGTTCCAGGTAACATTCTATTGTCCTGTCCCAGGAAACATTATATTGTCCTGTCCCATGTAACATTCTATTTTCCTGTTCCAGGTAACATTCTATTGTCCTGTTCCAGGTAACATTCTATTGTCCTGTTCCAGGTAACATTCTATTGTCCTGTTCCAGGTAACATTCTATTGTTCTGTCCCAGGTAACATTCTATTGTCCTGTCCCAGGTAACGTTCTACTCCTGTTCCAGGCAGGAGAAGTTGGCTGGGAGACCAGGCCTTTATTTCCTCAGTAGACAGACAAGAAGTTTTCCTCACCTCCACAGACCACTGAAGCAGCAACTTATTATGGTTGGGAGATGGCACCGAATACACACACACACACACACACACACACACACACACACACACACACACACACACACACACACACACACACACACACACACACACACACACACACACACACACACACACGTGTATTCACACACACACACACGTGTATTCACACACAAACACATACGTACATACACACATACCCTCCCCCCCACACATACACAAGACAGACAATCCGACAAACCAGATCACAAGGCTTGGAAGACAGACGGTGAGACTGAGAATATCATTCACCCGGAGGAAACAGACCCTGATGAGGACAAAATGTCCGCTGTCTCCTCCATCGTTCTCCCTCCTCACGCTAATACTCTAGCACGCTAACAGATTGAGCACTACTCACTGGAAGTGGGTCAGCTCTCCTCAGGGCTAAGGGAGAACAACACACAGATCAACACAATGCTAATCATAACTATGCTAATAGAACGTGCTACTGTCTGGAGGAGTGTGCTGTAATTGGGCTAGAGAGAAGAAGCAACGCATGCACATTGCCCTGGGAGGGAATGGGGGATTTAGGGACTCAGCGACATGTGACAATCGGTGTGTGTGTGTGGAGAGTAAATATTTGACTGTCAAGGCCACTGTCCTCTGGCTGTGCCTGATGTCATGACACACACACATTTCTCTACACATCCATCTCCAGACAACTAGCCATCAGCTAACAGCTCAAGACAAACACACGGGGAAACAATCCTCTACATGGGTAGCCATTGGCTTCCAATGTTTCCAGTGGTGTAAAGTACTTAAGTAAAAATACTTTAAAGTACTTAAGTCGTTTTGGGGGGTATCTGTGCTTTACTTTACTATTTATATTTTAGACAACGTTTACTTTTATTTCACTATATTCCTCATTAGAATCATGTACTTTTTACTCCATACATTTTCCCTGACACCCAAAAGTACTTGTTACATTTTGAGTGCTTAGCAGGACATGAAAATAGTCCAATCTCTGCACTTCTCAAGAGAACATCCCTGGTCATCCTTACTGCCTCTGATCTGGCAGACTCGCTAAACACACATACTTAATTTGTAAATGATGCCTGAGTGTTGGAGTGTGTCCCTGGCTATAAATAGAAACAACAAGAAAGTGGTGCCGTCTGGTTTGCTTAATATAAGGAATTCAAAATTATTTATACATTTATTTTTGATAAGTATATTTTTGCAATTACATTTAACTTTGACACTTAGATATATTTAAAACCAAATACTTTTAGACTTTTACTCAAGTAGTATTTTACTGGGTGACTTTCACTTTTACTTGAGTCATTTTCTAGTAAGGTATCTTTAATTTTACTCAAGTATGACAAACGAGTACATTTTCCACCACTGAATGTTTCAAGTTGTAATGTCAGGTGCACCAGTACAGTGAAATGCCTTTCTTGCAGCTCTAACCCCAACAATGAGATAATCAATAACAATGTAATACTAAAAATAACAAGGTAGAACAAAAACATGAGAAAACGTCAACAAGAAGAACAATGTGTCTGTGTGTGTGAGCCTGTTCATATGACTGACTGAATATCTTCTGAATAGCCGCCCTCTATTCCTCCAGGGATCACCCACCTTAAAGAAACACGAGAGGTGAAAAACACTAGGCCTATTTCATGTTGAACTGCTCCGGTGAATTCTGCTCAAACACACACACACACACACACACACACACACTAGCCCCCCTATTGCATAATAAGCACTTTACACCTATCGCCTGCATCAGTGTGACACACTACCCCACTTTGTTCTGCGCACTGAGCGGATGAACATACTGTGTGTCCTTTGGGTACTTCAGAGGGCTGAGGTGTACACACAGCTGCCTGTCTGCCTTTGTCCCCCCCCCCCCCCCCCCCCCCCCGGTCATAGTTGCTCCCAAGTGGCACAGCGGTCTAAGGCACCACAGTCCCTGGTTTGAATCCAGGATGTATCACATCCAGCCATGATTGGGAGTCCAATAGGGCGGCGCACAATTGGCCCAGCGTCGTCCGGGTTTTGCCGGTGCAGGCCGTCATTGTAAATAAGAATTTGTTCTTAACTGACTTGCCTAGTTAAATAAAGGTTCAATTGAAAATATATACAGTGCCTTGCGAAAGTATTCGGCCCCCTTTAACTTTGCGACCTTTTGCCACATTTCAGGCTTCAAACATAAAGATATAAAACTGTTTTTTTTGTGAAGAATCAACAACAAGTGGGACACAATCATGAAGTGGAACGACATTTATTGGATATTTCAAACTTTTTTAACAAATCAAAAACTGAAAATTTGGGCGTGCAAAATTATTCAGCCCCTTTACTTTCAGTGCAGCAAACTCTCTCCAGAAGTTCAGTGAGGATCTCTGAATGATCCAATGTTGACCTAAATGACTAATGATGATAAATACAATCCACCTGTGTGTAATCAAGTCTCCGTATAAATGCACCTGCACTGTGATAGTCTCAGAGGTCCATTAAAAGCTCAGAGAGCATCATGAAGAACAAGGAACACACCAGGCAGGTCCGAGGCCCATGATCACTCTGGATGAACTGCAGAGATCTACAGCTGAGGTGGGAGACTCTGTCCATAGGACAACAATAGGACAAACAGCCTTTATGGAAGAGTGGCAAGAAGAAAGCCATTTCTTAAAGATATCCATAAAAAGTGTCGTTTAAAGTTTGCCACAAGCCACCTGGGAGACACACCAAACATGTGGAAGAAGGTGCTCTGGTCAGATGAAACCAAAATTGAACTTTTTGGCAACAATGCAAAACGTTATGTTTGGCGTAAAAGCAACACAGCTGAACACACCATCCCCACTGTCAAACATGGTGGTGGCAGCATCATGGTTTTGGGCCTGCTTTTCTTCAGCAGGGACAGGGAAGATGGTTAAAATTGATGGGAAGATGGATGGAGCCAAATACAGGACCATTCTGGAAGAAAACCTGATGGAGTCTGCAAAAGACCTGAGACTGGGACGGAGATTTGTCTTCCAACAAGACAATGATCCAAAACATAAAGCAAAATCTACAATGGAATGGTTCAAAAATAAACATATCCAGGTGTTAGAATGGCCAAGTCAAAGTCCAGACCTGAATCCAATCGAGAATCTGTGGAAAGAACTGAAAACTGCTGTTCACAAATGCTCTCCATCCAACCTCACTGAGCTCGTGCTGTTTTTCAAGACGGAATGGGAAAAAATGTCAGTCTCTCGATGTGCAAAACTGATAGAGACATAACCCAAGCGACTTACAGCTGTAATCGCAGCAAAAGGTGGCGCTACAAAGTATTAACTTAAGGGGGCTGAATAATTTTGCACGCCCAATTTTTCAGTTTTTGATTTGTTAAAAAAGTTTGAAATATCCAATAAATGTCGTTCCACTTCATGATTGTGTCCCACTTGTTGTTGATTCTTCACAAAAAAATACAGTTTTATATCTTTATGTTTGAAGCCTGAAATGTGGCAAAAGGTCGCAAAGTTCAAGGGGGCCGAATACTTTCGCAAGGCACTGTATATAAAAAAATGTGTCATCACAACACAGCTTCACACAAAGCCTATGAGAACATGTTAAAACAACTACAACCTCAGTGGGCCAACACAGTCCTGAATGGTGCAGATGACCCCGGGTTCAAGCCCTGGTCAGATATAATCATGAAGAGTGCAGGCAGTCCAGTGTGTCCAGTGGGGATAGGGATTACACTATAAAGGCAGTGGCATGCAAAAGACTGTACTACACAACCTTCTTGTAACGGCTGTCGTGGGTTAAAGAAGGTGAGGACCAAGGTGCAGTGTGGTACGTGTTCATCTTTTATTATGAATTGAACACTGAATGGAAAAACAACAAAAGAGAATGAACGAAACTGAAACAGTTCTGTCAGAACACAAAAACAGAAAACAACTACCCACAAACACAGGTGGGAACAGGCTACCTAAGTATGGTTCTCAATCAGAGACAACGATTGACAGCTGCCTCTGATTGGGAACCATACCAGGCCAAACACATAGAAATACAACACACAGAACAAAACATAGAATGAAAAACATAGAATGCCCACCCCAACTCACGCCCTGACCAAACCAAAATAGAGACATAAAAAAGGAACTAAGGTCAGGAAGTGACACTTCTCTAATACCATTATGCAATATATACTCAATGTCTGATCAAATATCTTTAAAACCTGTACTGTAATATAGCCAGTGTGCATGTATGTTTAATCCTCAAACCAGGAAGAACATCACTAAAGCCCTTTTGATCTATGAACTAGAAAAGCCTTTATCTTTAAAAATACTACACACAGTGTTCTGACCACACCAACGCACAAATATGAACACATACACACACATATCAACATACACAGCCACACATAAAAGCATTATTCTATGTTTCTACTAACATCTGGGAGGTCATCTTCCTAGTATTGATAATTATGGCTGGTCATACACAGAGGACATGCATTTCAGTGTTTCTGATTTTACACTATAAACTCTTTCATGGGTCAGACAGTACAAGACAATACGTCTTAATAAGAACAATGTGTCTCGCGGTCATCAATCGATCAAATCAAATGAAGCATTCACACTGCAATCAATAAACTCCTATAAGGAAAGATGACAGTCTACAACATTAATCAATCTGTTTGCTGCTATACGAATGGAGAATAGAAAAACGTTCAAGATCCAATATATTATCATTCCAATCAATACATTTATCCATGAGCTAATAATTGATAGTGAGGAAGATCATTTAATCAAGAGTATAAATGTGAACAAGACTAACTGCTGGACTGCTTTAGGTTGAATGAGCTGAGGCAAGAACCGTACAACGGAAGTTTGTGCCAAAACATTTTGGACTGCGTCAGTCTGACACATGCATGCAGGCACGTACACACGCACGGGGACACACACAGCTCAATCTGCCAGAGGCGCCAAGGGGGTAGGGGGTGAATGAACTAATTGTACAGTACAGCTCAACAGCATCAAAGACAGAAAGAGAAGACACAGGGGCGTTGGGGAAATAAATGGGTATTGAGAGAGGGCATTTGTGGGTATTGAGAGAGGGAGCAGACTGGGTATTGAGAGAGGGGATTATAGTGGGTATTGAGAGAGGGGAGCAGACTGGGTATTGAGAGAGGGGATTAGAGTGGGTATTGAGAGAGGGGAGCAGACTGGGTATTGAGAGAGGGGATTAGAGTGGGTATTGAGAGAGGGGAGCAGACTGGGTATTGAGAGAGGGGATTAGAGTGGGTATTGAGAGAGGGAGCAGACTGGGTATTGAGAGAGGGGATTAGAGTGGGTATTGAGAGAGGGGAGCAGACTGGGTATTGAGAGAGGGGATTAGAGTGGGTATTGAGAGAGGGGATTAGAGTGGGTATTGAGAGAGGGAGCAGACTGGGTATTGAGAGAGGGGATTAGAGTGGGTATTGAGAGAGGGGAGCAGACTGGGTATTGAGAGAGGGGATTAGAGTGGGTATTGAGAGAGGGGATTAGAGTGGGTATTGAGAGAGGGAGCAGACTGGGTATTGAGAGAGGGGATTCGAGTGGGTATTGAGAGAGGGGAGCAGACTGGGTATTGAGAGAGGGGATTAGAGTGGGTATTAAGAGAGGGAGCAGACTAGGTATTGAGAGAGGGGATTAGAGTGGGTATTGAGAGAGGGGAGCAGACTGGGTATTGAGAGAGGGGATTGGAGTGGGTATTGAGAGAGGGGAGCAGACTGGGTATTGAGAGAGGGGATTAGAGTGGGTATTGAGAGAGGGGATTAGAGTGGGTATTGAGAGAGGGAGCAGACTGGGTATTGAGAGAGGGGATTAGAGTGGGTATTGAGAGAGGGGAGCAGACTGGGTATTGAGAGAGGGGAGCAGACTGGGTATTGAGAGAGGGAGCAGACTGGGTATTGAGAGAGGGGATTAGACTGGGTATTGAGATGGGGATTAGAGTGGGTATTGAGAGAGGGGATTAGAGTGGGGATTGAGAGAGGGGATTAGAGTGGGTATTGAGAGAGGGGATTAGAGTGGGGATTGAGAGAGGGGATTAGACTGGGTATTGAGAGAGGGAGCAGACTGGGTATTGAGAGAGGGGCAGACTGGGTACTGAGAGAGGGAGCAGATTGGGTATTGAGAGAGGGAGCAGACTGGGTATTGAGAGAGTGACAAACTGGTTATTGAGAGAAGGAGCAAACTGGGTATTGCGAGAGGGAGCAGACTGGGTATTGAGAGAGGGAGCAGACTGGGTATTTAGAGAGGGGAGCAGACTGGGTATTGAGAGAGGGGAGCAGACTGGGTATTGAGAGAGGGGAGCAGACTGGTTATTGAGAGAGGGAGCAGACTGGGTATTGAGAGAGGGGAGCAGACTGGTTATTGAGAGTGGGAGCAGACTGGGTATTGAGAGAGGGAGCAGGCTGGGTATTGAGAGAGGGGAGCAGACTGGGTATTGAGAGAGGGGAGCAGACTGGGTATTGAGAGAGCGAGCAGAGTGGGTATTGAGCGAGTGAGCAGACTGGTTATTGAGAGAGGGGATTAGAGTGGGTATTGAAAGAGGGGAGCAGACACGGTATTGAGAGAGGGAGCAGACTGGGTATTGAGAGAGGGGAGCAGACTCGGTATTGAGAGATGGGAGCAGACTGGGTATTGAGAGAGGGGAGCAGACTGGTTATTGAGAGAGAGGAGCAGACTGGGTATTGAGAGAGGGGAGCAGACTGGGTACTGAGAGAGGGGAGCAGACTGGGTATTGAGAGAGGGGAGCTGACTGGGTATTGAGAGAGGGGAGCAGACTGGGTATTGAGAGAGGGGAGCAGACTGGGTATTGAGAGAGGGAGCAGACTGGGTATTGAGAGAGGGGAACAGACTGGATATTGTAAAGAGAAGAACATTGAGAGAGATATTAATGAGAGAGTCAATAGAGATTGAGAGAGAAAGAGCGATCGAGAGAGAGAGAGAGTGTATTAAAAATATGGAAAGAAAGAGAGAGGGATGGAGAGAGTGCAGGAGTAGGGTTCAGAGCAGGGACAACCAGACAATGAAGGGCTGTGGTGTCATCTGCTGAACGGGTCAGTTGTCGGTGTGTGTTTATTTGTGTGTGTGTGTTGGCTGCTCTTCAGTATCAGGTGTCTGAGAGGACAATGGTCCATCGTTGTATGGAAGGGAGATTGTATAGTTTTCCTGGAAGTGGGGACGGAGAGGGGGAGAAAAAAGGGAGTAAAGAAAAACAGAGCAGGTGGTATGACTCACTAGTATCAAATCAAAGGAACAAAGCAAGAGTGGTCGAGAGAGAGAGAGAGAGGGAGAGAGAGAGAGAGAGAGAGAGAGAGGGGAGAGAGGGAGAGAGAGAGAGAGAGACAGATAAAGAGAGAGAGAGAGAGGGAGAGAGAGAGACAGAGAAAGAGAGAGAGAGAGAGAGAGAGAGGACATTGTCTGACAGGCCAACCAACCTGCACATGTCCGTCATTTAATCTCCAAGGTACGCATTAGCAATATATACATTGTTATGTCATGACAATAAAGCTCATTTAATTTATTTGAAATTGATAGCGAGATAATGAGAGAAAGAAAGAGAGAGAGAGAGAAAGAGAGAGAGAGAGAGACAGAGAGAGACAGAGAGCGAGAGAGCGAGAGAGAGAGAGAGAGAGAGAGAGAGAGAGAGAAAACAAAATTCCATCTAGACACCTTTGCCCTAAAGCACACAAAAAAAACATCCACTGCTCCAAAAAATAAAGGGAACACTAAAATAACACATCCTAGATCTGAATGAATGAAATATTCTTATTAAATACTTTTTTCTTTACATAGTTTAATGTGCTGACAACAAAATCACACAAAAATTATCAATGGAAATCAAATGTATCAACCCATGGAGGTCTGGATTTGGAGTCACACTCAAAATTAAAGTGGAAAACCACACTACAGGCTGATCCAACTTTGATGTAATGTCCTTAAAACAAGTCAAAATGAGGCTCAGTAGTGTGTATGGCCTCCACATGCCTGTATGACCTCCCTACAACGCCTGGGCATGCTCCTGATGAGGTGGCGGATGGTCTCCTGAGGGATCTCCTCCCAGACCTGGACTAAAGCATCCGCCAACTCCTGGACAGTCTGTGGTGCAACGTGGCGTTGGTGGATGGAGCGAGACATGATGTCCCAGTTGTGCTCAATTGAATTCAGGTCTGGGGAACGGGCGGGCCAGTCCATAGCATCAATGCCTTCCTCTTGCAGGAACTGCAAGATGCATTGTCTTGCATTAAGAGGAACCCAGGGCCAACGGCACCAGCATATGGTCTCACAAGGGGTCTGAGGATCTCATCTCGGTACCTAATGGCAGTCAGGCTACCTCTGGCGAGCACATGGAGGGCTGTGCGGCCCCCCAAAGAAATGCCACCCCACACCATGACTGACCCACCGCCAAACCGGTCATGCTGGAGGATGTTGCAGGCAGCACAAAGTTCTCCACGGCGTCTCCAGACTCTGTCACGTCTGTCACATGTGCTCAGTGTGAACCTGCTTTCATCTGTGAAGAGGACAGGGCGCCAGTGGCGAATTTGCCAATCTTGGTGTTCTCTGGCAAATGCCAAACGTCCTGCACGGTGTTGGGCTGTAAGCACAACCCCCACCTGTGGATGTCGGGCCCTCATACCACCCTCATGGAGTCTGTTTCTGACCGTTTGAGTAGACACATGCACATTTGTGGCCTGCTGGAGGTCATTTTGCAGGGCTCTGGCAGTGCTCCTCCTGCTCCTCCTTGCACAAAGGCGGAGGTAGCGGTCCTGCTGCTGGGTTGTTTCCCTCCTACGGCCTCCTCCACGTCTCCTGATGTACTGGCCTGTCTCCTGGTAGCGCCTCCACGCTCTGGACACTACACTGACAGACACAGCAAACCTTCTTGCCACAGCTCGCATTGATGTGCCATCCTGGATGAGCTGCACTACCTGAGCCACTTGTGTGGCTACCTACCACTAGAGTGAAAGCACCGCCAGCATTCAAAAGTGACCAAAACATCAGCCAGGAAACATAGGAACTGAGAAGTGGTCTGTGATCACCACCTGCAGAACCACTCCTTTATTGGGGGTGTCTTGCTAATTGCCTATCGTTTCCACCTGTTGTCTATGCCATTTGCACAACAGCATGTGAAATGTATTGTCAATCAGTGTTGCTTCCTAAGTGGACAGTTTGATTTCACAGAAGTGTGGTTGACTTGGAGTTACATTGTGTTATTTAAGTGTTCCCTTTATTTTTTTGAGCAGTGTACAGTGCCTTGCGAAAGTATTCGGCCCCCTTGAACTTTGTGACCTTTTGCCACATTTCAGGCTTCAAACATAAAGATATAAAACTGTATTTTTTTGTGAAGAATCAACAACAAGTGGGACACAATCATGAAGTGGAACGACATTTATTGGATATTTCAAACTTTTTTAACAAATCAAAAACTGAAAAATTGGGCGTGCAAAATGATTCAGCCCCCTTAAGTTAATACTTTGTAGCGCCACCTTTTGCTGCGATTACAGCTGTAAGTCGCTTGGGGTATGTCTCTATCAGTTTTGCACATCGAGAGACTGACATTTTTTCCCATTCCTCCTTGCAAAACAGCTCGAGCTCAGTGAGGTTGGATGGAGAGCATTTGTGAACAGCAGTTTTCAGTTCTTTCCACAGATTCTCGATTGGATTCAGGTCTGGACTTCGACTTGGCCATTCTAACACCTGGATATGTTTATTTTTAACCATTCCATTGTAGATTTTGCTTTATGTTTTGGATCATTGTCTTGTTGGAAGACAAATCTCCGTCCCAGTCTCAGGTCTTTTGCAGACTCCATCAGGTTTTCTTCCAGAATGGTCCTGTATTTGGCTCCATCCATCTTCCCATCAATTTTAACCATCTTCCCTGTCCCTGCTGAAGAAAAGCAGGCCCAAACCATGATGCTGCCACCACCATGTTTGACAGTGGGGATGGTGTGTTCAGGGTGATGAGCTGTGTTGCTTTTACGGCAAACATAACGTCTTGTATTGTTGCCAAAAAGTTCAATTTTGGTTTCAACTGACCAGAGCACCTTCTTCCACATGTTTGGTGTGTCTCCCAGGTGGCTTGTGGCAAACTTTAAATGACACTTTTTATGGATATCTTTAAGAAATGGCTTTCTTCTTGCCACTCTTCCATAAAGGCCAGATTTGTGCAATATACAACTGATTGTTGTCCTATGGACAGAGTCTCCCACCTCAGCTGTAGATCTCTGCAGTTCATCCAGAGTGATCATGGGCCTCTTGGCTGCATCTCTGATCAGTCTTCTCCTTGTTTGAGCTGAAAGTTTAGAGGGACGGCCAGGTCTTGGTAGATTTGCAGTGGTCTGATACTCCTTCCATTTCAATATTATCGCTTGCACAGTGCTCCTTGGGATGTTTAAAGCTTGGGAAATCTTTTTGTATCCAAATCCGGCTTTAAACTTCTTCACAACAGTATCTCGGACCTGCCTGGTGTGTTCCTTGTTCTTCATGATGCTCTCTGCGCTTTTAACGGACCTCTGAGACTATCACAGTGAAGGTGCATTTATACGGAGACTTGATTACACACAGGTGGATTGTATTTATCATCATTAGTCATTTAGGTCAACATTGGATCATTCAGAGATCCTCACTGAACTTCTGGAGAGAGTTTGCTGCACTGAAAGTCAATTTGAGGTGTACCTGTGGATGTATTTCAAGGCCTACCTTCAAACTCAGTGCCTCTTACCTTGACATACACTCGCATTAACATCTGCTAAGTGTATGTGACAAATAAAATTTGATTTGATTTTGATTTGAAAATCAAAAGTGATCAGCCAAGACCTCAGAAAGAAAATGTAGACCTCCACACGTCTGGTTCATCCTTGGGAGCAATTTCCAAACTGCTGAAGGTACCACGTTCATCTGTACAAACAATAGTATGCAGAGTATAAACACCATGGGACCACACAGCCTCCATACCTCCCAGAAAGAAGATGTGTTCTGTCTCCTAGAGATGAACATGCTTTGGTGCAAAAAGTGCAAATCAATCCCAAAACAACAGCAAAGGACCTTGTGAAGATGGTGGAGGAAACAGGTACAAAAGTATCTATATCCACAGTAAAATGAGTCCTATATCGACATAACCTGAAAGGCCGCTCAGCAAGGAAGAAGACACTCCTTCAAAACTGCCACAAAAAAGCCAGACTACAGTTTACAACTGCACATGGGGACAAAGATCGTACTTTTTGGAGAAATGTCCTCTGATCTGATGAAACAAAAATATAATTGTTTGGCCATAATGACCATTGTTACGTTTGGAGGAAAAACGGAGAGCCTTGCAAGCCAAAGAACACCATCCCAACCGTGAAGCACGTGCGTGGCAGCATCATGTTGTGGGGGTGCTTTGTTGCAGGAGGGACTGGTGCACTTCACAAAATAGATGGCATCATGAGGCAGGGAAATTATGTGGATATATTGAAGCAACATCTCAAGACATCAGTCCGGAAGTTAAAGCTTGGTCGCAAATGGGTCTTCCAAATGGACAATGACCCCAAGCATACTTCCAAAGTTGTGGCAAAATGGTTTAAGGACAATAAAGTCAAGGTATTGGAGTGGACATCACAAAACCCTGACCTCAATCCCATAGAAAATGTGTGGGCAGAACTGAAAAAGCGTGTGCGAGCAAGGATGCCTACAAACCTGACTCAGTTACACCAGCTCTGTCAGGAGGAATGGCCCAAAATTCACCCAACTTATTGTGGGAAGCTTGTGGAAGGCTACCCAAAACGTTTGACCCAAGTTAAACAATTTAAAGGCAATGCTACCAAATACTAATTGAGTGTATGTAAACTTCTGACCCAATGGGAATGTGATGAAAGAAACAAATGCTGAAATCAATAATTCTCTCTGCTATTATTCTGACATTTCCCATTCTTAAAATAAAGTGGTGATCCTAACTGACATAAGACAGGGAATTTTTACTCAGATTAAATGTAAGGAATTGTGAAAAATGTAGTTTAAATGTATTTGGCTAAGGCGTATGTAAACTTTAGACTTCAACTGTATCTCTTTCTAAACAACAGCGCCACAGGTAACTTCCACAAAGCTGTGAACGATCTGAGAGACAAGGCAAGAAATCAAATCAAATCAAATCAAATCAAATTTTATTTGTCACATACACATGGTTAGCAGATGTTAATGCGAGTGTAGCGAAATGCTTGTGCTTCTAGTTCCGACAATGCAGTAATAACCAACAAGTAATCTAACCTAACAATTCCAAAACTACTGTCTTGTACACAGTGTGAGGGGATAAAGAATATGTACATAAGGATATATGAATGAGTGATGGTACAGAGCAGCATAGGCAGATACAGTAGATTGTATCGAGTACAGTATATACATATGAGATGAGTATGTAAACAAAGTGGCATAGTTAAAGTGGCTAGTGATACATGTATTACATAAGGATACAGTCGATGATATAGAGTACAGTATATACGTATGCCTATGAGATGAATAATGTAGGGTAAGTAACATTATATAAGGTAGCATTGTTTAAAGTGGCTAGTGATATATTTACATCATTTCCCATCAATTCCCATTATTAAAGTGGCTGGAGTTGAGTCAGTGTCAGTGTGTTGGCAGCAGCCACTCAATGTTAGTGGTGGCTGTTTAACAGTCTGATAGCCTTGAGATAGAAGCTGTTTTTCAGTCTCTCGGTCCCAGCTTTGATGCACCTGTACTGACCTCGCCTTCTGGATGATAGCGGGGTGAACAGGCAGTGGCTCGGGTGGTTGATGTCCTTGATGATCTTTATGGCCTTCCTGTGACATCGGGTGGTGTAGGTGTCCTGGAGGGCAGGTAGTTTGCCCCCGGTGATGCGTTGTGCAGACCTCACTACCCTCTGGAGAGCCTTACAGTTGAGGGCGGAGCAGTTGCCGTACCAGGCGGTGATACAGCCCGCCAGGATGCTCTCGATTGTGCATCTGTAGAAGTTTGTGAGTGCTTTTGGTGACAAGCCGAATTTCTTCAGCCTCCTGAGGTTGAAGAGGCGCTGCTGCGCCTTCTTCACAATGCTGTCTGTGTGAGTGGACCAATTCAGTTTGTCTGTGATGTGTATGCCGAGGAACTTAAAACTTGCTACCCTCTCCACTACTGTTCCATCGATGTGGATAGGGGGGTGTTCCCTCTGCTGTTTCCTGAAGTCCACAAACATCTCCTTAGTTTTGTTGACGTTGAGTGTGAGGTTATTTTCCTGACACCACACTCCGAGGGCCCTCACCTCCTCCCTGTAGGCCGTCTCGTCGTTGTTGGTAATCAAACCTACCACTGTTGTGTCGTCCGCAAACTTGATGATTGAGTTGGAGGCGTGCGTGGCCACGCAGTCGTGGGTGAACAGGGAGTACAGGAGAGGGCTCAGAACGCACCCTTGTGGGGCCCCAGTGTTGAGGATCAGCGGGGAGGAGATGTTGTTGCCTACCCTCACCACCTGGGGGCGGCCCGTCAGGAAGTCCAGTACCCAGTTGCACAGGGCGGGGTCGAGACCCAGGGTCTCGAGCTTGATGACGAGCTTGGAGGGTACTATGGTGTTGAATGCCGAGCTGTAGTCAATGAACAGCATTCTCACATAGGTATTCCTCTTGTCCAGATGGGTTAGGGCAGTGTGCAGTGTGGTTGAGATTGCATCGTCTGTGGACCTATTTGGGCGGTAAGCAAATTGGAGTGGGTCTAGGGTGTCAGGTAGGGTGGAGGTGATATGGTCCTTGACTAGTCTCTCAAAGCACTTCATGATGACGGAAGTGAGTGCTACGGGGCGGTAGTCGTTTAGCTCAGTTACCTTAGCTTTCTTGGGAACAGGAACAATGGTGGCCCTCTTGAAGCATGTGGGAACAGCAGACTGGTATAGGGATTGATTGAATATGTCCGTAAACACACCGGCCAGCTGGTCTGCGCATGCTCTGAGGGCGCGGCTGGGGATGCCGTCTGGGCCTGCAGCCTTGCGAGGGTTAACACGTTTAAATGTCTTACTCACCTCGGCTGCAGTGAAGGAGAGACCGCAAGTTTTCGTTGCAGGCCGTGTCAGTGGCACTGTATTGTCCTCAAAGCGGGCAAAAAAGTTATTTAGTCTGCCTGGGAGCAGGACATCCTGGTCCGTGACTGGGCTGGATTTCTTCCTGTAGTCCGTGATTGACTGTAGACCCTGCCACATGCCTCTTGTGTCTGAGCCGTTGAATTGAGATTCTACTTTGTCTCTGTACTGACGCTTAGCTTGTTTGATAGCCTTGCGGAGGGAATAGCTGCACTGTTTGTATTCGGTCATGTTACCAGACACCTTGCCCTGATTAAAAGCAGTGGTTCGCGCTTTCAGTTTCACACGAATGCTGCCATCAATCCACGGTTTCTGGTTAGGGAATGTTTTAATCGTTGCTATGGGAACGACATCTTCAACGCACGTTCTAATGAACTCGCACACCGAATCAGCGTATTCGTCAATGTTGTTGTCTGACGCAATACGAAACATGTCCCAGTCCACGTGATGGAAGCAGTCTTGGAGTGTGGAGTCAGCTTGGTCGGACCAGCGTTGGACAGACCTCAGCGTGGGAGCCTCTTGTTTTAGTTTCTGTCTGTAGGCAGGGATCAACAAAATGGAGTCGTGGTCAGCTTTTCCGAAAGGGGGGCGGGGCAGGGCCTTATATGCGTCGCGGAAGTTAGAGTAACAATGATCCAAGGTCTTTCCACCCCTGGTTGCGCAATCGATATGCTGATAAAATTTGGGGAGTCTTGTTTTCAGATTAGCCTTGTTAAAATCCCCAGCTACAATGAATGCAGCCTCCGGATAAATGGTTTCCAGTTTGCAAAGAGTCAAATAAAGTTCATTCAGAGCCAACGATGTGTCTGCTTGGGGGGGGATATATACGGCTGTGATTATAATCGAAGAGAATTCTCTTGAAGGGCCTTCTATGCCATCAAAAGGAACGTGAAATTCGACATACCATTTAGGAGCGGGCTAAAAATACTTGAATCAGTTATAGAACCCAGACTCAGTGAGCATAGCCTTGCTATTGAGAAAGGCCGCCGAAGGTAGACCTGGCTCTCAAGAAAAGACAGGCTAAGTGCTCACTGCCCACAAAATGAGGTGGAAACTGAGCTGCACGTCCTAACCTCCTGCAAAAATGTATGACCAAATTAGAGACACATATTTCCCTCAGATTACACAGAAACACAAAGAATTAGAAAACAAATCCAATTTTGATAAACTCTCATATCTATTGTGTGAAATACCAGTGTGCCATCACAGCAGGAAGAGTTGTGTCCTGTTACCACAAGAAAAGGGCAACCAGTGAAGAACAAACACCATTGTAAATACAACCCATATTTATGTTTATTTATTTTCCCTTTTGTACTTTAACTATTTGCACATGATTACAACACTGTATATAAACATAATATGACATTTGAAATGTCTTTATTCTTTTGGAACTTTTGTGAGTGTAATGTTTACTATTCATTTTTAATGTTAATTTCACTTTTGTTTATTTTCTATTTCACTTGCTTAGTCAATGTAAACATATTTTTCCCATGCCAATAAAGCCCCTTAAATTGAAATTGAAATTGATAGATTGTGTAGAGGCAGACAGACCAGAAGAGGCCCGACTTGGCCTAGCTCCAGATGCCCCTACATCCACCTTCATTCTCCCCACAAAATAGTCTCCACACTGGGAGGGAGAAACCACTGTACACCCTCCCTCCCCAACACTCCCCATCCTCATCCACACAAACTCAGGGACTAACACGGAGCAACCAAACAGGTGCCGTATTGCCGGAGGTTGCGGAGAACAGAGAGGGTTTGGCCACTTGGTGCGTTGCGAGGCCGCTTGAGAGGGCTTCTGGGGGTTGTCATGGAGACAGGTTTTAAAATAACATAACGCTTGTCTTTGGACTAAGAGATGAGCAGAGAGAGGAAGAGAGAGAGGAGAAGAGGAGAGAGGAGAAGAGAGAGGAGAAAGAGGAGAGAGGGAAAACGTTGTATTAGTTCTGCAGAAAATGGCTGCAGGTTTGACTCTCATCCTTTCAATTCCACTCTTCATTCTCCTCTCCTCTCCTTCGTTTACTTACACTGTGTTCTCCTCACAAAACCAACAGTGCCTCTAAGGTTAAAACAAACAAACCGAAAAACAACCTTACTGGTGAATACCCCAGGTGGAGTGGGTTGCTAATCCTAATCACTTATGGAAAAGAGAGAGAGAGTTAGCAAATAGTCTCTCAAATACTAAATGCGAAAATATGAATCACAGAGAGAAACACAACATGGATTGCTGTAGGCCTACTTCAGAATCTCAATGCTAAATGCTAATAGCATTCATCAGAGAGAAGAACACTGAAATGGATAGCTGTTCTTCAGATTCTCACTGTTAAATGATAATCACTAATAGCACTTATGCTAATAGTGAGAAAGAACACAAACATGAATTGCTAATTCCCAATGCTAATAGCATTTATGCTAATAGCATTCAACATAGCGAGAGAACACGTGAATAGATTGTCGTAGGCCTCTATCATATTCTCAATGCTAAGCATTTAGCATTTATCAAATAGCAAGATTTGCTTACACAAATAAATATGTAAGTGCATCATAAAATAGCCTCTTTTCAAGAAGAGCATATAACATCTCTCAGAGGAAGATAAAGCAATGTTCCCTGAACTCAAGGCCCTAAGTGATGGTGCAACCGCACCGCCTGCAGATGTGGCAATATTTGAAATCGTCACCTTGTCTCATGGGGACCGGTGACATCACCAAAGGACCTTTAATGACCCTTAACAACCCTTCACAGTTTCTGGGGAGAGAAGGTGAATGAGGTCTCCGGGAGAGGCAGGAGTGACCAGGTTCGATTGGCAATGATTGCGCAATAGGTGAGCAACATTTTGGCAACATCACAAAGGCTGTTGAGTGCTGGTGAGTGAGTTGTTGCCATGGTGTTCTATTTGGAGAAAGCCAGAGCTCTGATTGCTTCTGTGTGTGGGTAAAGACTGTTTATCAGAGTATATGCTGTTACCGCTGGAGAAGGCATTGTTTTTTTAGTTTTTTTTGGAGAAGGCATTGTTGAAGGAGTGTGTGTGTACGTGTTCTCTTCAACCGTACAGGCAACCACAGGCCTACTATATAATACTTTGTGTGTGTGTGTGTGTGTGTGTGTGTGTGTGTGTGTGTGTGTGTGTGTGTGTGTGTGTGTGTGTGTGTGTGTGTGTGTGTGTGTGTGTGTGTGGGGCTGTGCTGGGGTGGATGCCAGCGGCACTGTAGCCTTGTCCTGAGTTCCAGCCATGACAGCACGAACACAGAGCAGCAGGGGAAGAATGGGAGGAAGCCTGGCCCAACACACACACACAAGGGTTGAATATTTTCTTTACCAATGTTTCATTCCCGAGAATAAATCACTTTTCTCCCGTGTAACCGAGTATTTCCTGCCAAAACTGGAAGTGTACTTCAAAAGCTTATAAAGTATATAAATAGACCTTTGTCTGGATTTGTTTCGAGCTTTGATGGAAAATTCAAGCCTGATGCTACCTGAGCCTAATGAGCCTTATATTAAAGACATTTTATGAGCCCTACATTGAAGATATTTAATGAGCCCTACATTGAAGATATTTAATGAGCCCAAGCCACAAAAAAAAAGCCAAAATGATTGTGCCGTAGATGTAGCTATGCTCCCTGGGTAAATAACTGAAACTAGCTCCAGTAGGCTAATCTTTTTCAGTGTGATCTGTATTACTGTATTGTATTGTATTGTTCTCTATTATATGGACTGGAATCTTTCAAACCATGATAAAGCAGGGAGAGAACATGCGATTCTGGTGCAGCACACACGAAAAACGAAGTTCGGCTAGCGAATTTCATTTTGAAATATAATAGGGACTATTTGTGTCATTAGTAGGCTGATTCAAATATACCTTTTATAATATTTCCTCCAATGTTATTAGTCTACCTCCTCTTTCTCTCTCTGTTGTTGCTTCAGTCCTTCCTCTCTTTCAACAGTTAAATGAAATACATGTAGTCGTCCTTATCTTCATCATTCTATTGACATCGTTGAATAATATAGAACTAGAATTAGATACAGAATGCTTTCACTTCTCCTCACAATGATGTAATGGTTACGGATCTGAGTGAATAACTGCTATAACCTACAGCCAATGGTCATTCGCTCTTATTTCAAACTACCTCTGAGTTCTATTGGCTGAGCATATTTAACATTCAGCAAAGAGCTTGCATCCCTCTTCCAACAGTCTATTGGTATAAGAAATGCAAAAAACACATTTCCAGCATATTCTAGTCTAGCTTTTCCTGCATGGGACTCCAAGAGCTAAGGAGCCTTTTTTAAAGAAAAGAGTCCAGCTGAGCACAGGTGTGTGTGTTGCGTGGGTACTGAAGGTAAGTGTGTGTAACTTTTAATCAGGGCAAGTCCAAAACAAACACAGTCCAGTACAAATGCCCAAAATCCAATGGGAACAAACAGTTCACCCGTAAGGCGTAGAACCACAACCCACCTTAATAAAATCACTACACGCGAAAATACACTGAGGAAAGCCTCCACTAACAACAAGGAAAAATAATCCCGCACAAACCTAAGTGGGGAAACAGGGTAAATATAGACACAGAACTCAAAGCAAATGAAAACCAGGTGTGACAGAACCAAAGACATGTCACGCTCGTCGTAACGAGGAGACCAAGGCGCAGAGTGATAGGCATACATGCTTCTTTTAATGAAGGAAAAAACACTAAACAAACTAACAAAGAAACAAAACGACTGTGACACTATATAACAACGAGTGCTGACATGCAACTACACAGACAATAACCCACAAAATACCCAAGGAATATGGCTACCTAAATATGGTCCCCAATCAGAGACAACGATAAACAGCTGCCTCTGATTGGGAACCAATCTAGGCAACCATAGACATATAAACACCTAGATATAGAACAAACCCTAGACAATTCAAAAACTACACAAACCACCCTCGTCACACCCTGAACTAACCAAAATAATAAAGAAAACAAAGATAACAAATGGAAAAGTAAACATGGATCGGTGATGGCAAGTAGCCGAGCACCGCCCGAACAAGGAGAGGAGCCAAGTCGTGACAGTGTGTGTATCGCGCAAGAGACAGAGGCTATAAGTTATAAGCTTATTATGCATAACCCATTATGAATTACCTAAATATAAGGCTAATACTGCATTGAATGTATTACCTGAAGGAGGTAGGGTAGAACATCTACAGTTGAAGTCGGAAGTTACCTGTGGCGCTGTTGTTTAGAAAGAGATACAGTTGAAGTCTAAAGTTTACATACGCCTTAGCCAAATACATTTAAACTACATTTTTCACAATTCCTGGCATTTAATCCTAGTAAAAATT
The DNA here is from genome assembly GCF_045791955.1 of Oncorhynchus clarkii lewisi. NCBI lineage: Eukaryota > Metazoa > Chordata > Actinopteri > Salmoniformes > Salmonidae > Oncorhynchus > Oncorhynchus clarkii. The sequence goes on along the minus strand of NW_027258674.1, from coordinate 40,032 downwards.
CACTGTCTTAGGTCAGTTAGGAACACCACTTTATTTTAAGAATGGGAAATGTCAGAATAATGTTAGAGAGAATGATTTATTTAAGCTTTTATTTCTTTCACCACATTCCCAGTGGGTCAGAAGTTTAAATACACTCAATTAGTATTTGGTAGCATTGCCTTTAAATTGTTTAACTTGGCTCAAACGTTTCGGATAGCCTTCCACAAGCTTCCCACAATAAGTTGGGTGAATTTTGGGCCATTCCTCCTGACAGAGCTGGTGTAGCTGAGTCAGGTTTGTAGGCCTCCTTGCTCGCACACACTTTTTCAGTTCTGCCCACACATTTTCTATGGGATTGAGGTCAGGGCTTTGTGATGGCCACTCCAATACCTTGACTTTGTTGTCCTTAAGCCACTTTTCCACAACTTTGGAAGTATGCTTGGGGTCATTGTCCATTTGGAAGACCCATTTGCGATCAAGCTTTAACTTCCTGACTGATGTCTTGAGATGTTGCTTCAATATATCCACATAATTTTCTATCCTCATGATGCCATCTATTTTGTGAAGTGCACCAGGCCTTCCTGCAGCAAAGCACCCCCAAAACATAATGCTGCCACCCCCGTGCTTCATGGTTGGGATGGTGTTCTTTGGCTTGCAAGCCTCCCCCTTTTTCCTCCAAACATAATGATGGTCATTATGGCCAAACAGTTCTATTTTTGTTTCAGAGCAGTGGCTTCTTCCTTAAGTTTAAGTTTACATTTATTGTTATTTTTACAGGGACAGTGCACATTAATCAACATTTCAGTAAAAGAGCAGGTTTTAGCCAACCGGCTCATTTTCAACCGCAGTCCCTGGGCAGGTTTTTAAAAACAATTACAATACAGACAATCAATGAGCAGTGAGCACACGCAGAGCAACATAGGACAAGCAAGACACAGCATGCAGACAGAGCAACATAGGACAAGCAAGACACAGCACGCAGACAGAACAACATAGGACAAGCAAGACACAGCACGCAGACAGGGCGACATAGGACAAGCAGCACGCAGACAGAGAAACATAGGACAAGCAAGACACAGCACGCAGACAGAGAAACATAGGACAAGTAAGACGCAGCACGCAGACAGAGTAACATAGAACAAGCAGCACGCAGACAGAACAACATAGGACAGGCAAGACGCAGCACGCAGACAGAGCAACATAGAACAAGCAGCGCGCAGACAGAGCAACATAGGACAAGCAAGACACAGCATGCAGACAGAGCAACATAGCACAAAAAGCAACAAGACAAAACTCATAAAAGCAACTGTGTTTTCACACCTCACAAGCTTCAGACAACAAGACAACATGGAAAGCAGCAATACACAGCTAGGGACCATGTTCACATATCTCATTGGCCTTTAGCCATGTCTTCATGTTTTTTTGTGAACGTGTGATATGTGGTGCAGTTATGTGTGTCTGATGGCAGTGTATTCCAGACATGGGAAGCTCTCACAGAGAAAACAGATGGACTAAAGGTGCTTTTCCTTAAGGGCCAGATACAGTCACCTCTCATGTCAGACCTTGTGGATCTGCTGCCATATGTTTGGGTTTTCTGTTTAATAAAAATACTGAGTGGAGGGGAGCCTGTCCATTTAGGATCTTGAATACAAGACATGCGTCGGAAAATTGCACAAGATTTTCCCAACTCAGGAGCTCATGCTTTCTGAGGATGTAACAGTGATTATGGCTATTGGGCTTCCTATCAAGCACTTTGAGAGCCTGTTTGTAGACAGACTGAATGGTTTTGCCCAACTAGTCAAGCAGTATGTTATGTGGGGGAGTATCATAGATTTGAAGTACAGTTTTGCTACCTCTGTAGTCAAACAATTTCGTATAAAACGGAAATTAGCTAGGTTGAATTTGGTTATTTGAATTACCTTTTTCACCTGCTTTTTAAAAGAGAGGTTGGAATCAAGTATGATGCCAAGGTACATAAAATCAGATACCACCTGTAGCTTCTCCCCTGACACATAGAATCTGTCTCAGTAGCATCTGTTGCCCTCTTTGTGAAGAAACTGCGGACAGTTTTTTTCACATTGAGATGCAAACACGAGTCACTTAGCCACCTTGTAACTTGGACCATTACAGTAGTGAGTTCTTGTGCAGCTTGTTGTTTGCTCTTTGCATGCACATATATCACTGTATCATCTGCATACATTTGAACTTCAGACCCAGTACAGACAGAAGGCAGATCATTAATGTACAGGCTGAACAGGAGGGGCCCCAGTATTGACCCTTGGGGCACGCCCACATCATAGCTAAGAGTGGGCGACAGCTCATTGCTCATTCTGACACAGAGTTCTGCCTTTGAGGTATGATTTCATCCATCTCAAGGCATCGGGGAAAAGTTGAACTTGGACAATTTTGTGGTGAGAACCTCATGGTTAACAGTATCAAAAGCCTTCCTTAGGCCCAGAAACACAGTCCCAACAACGCCCCCTTTGTCCATCTTGGACTTCACATTTTCCTGAAGAAAGAATTTGGTCGTTTCTGTGGAGTGTTTCGCTCTGAAGCCAAACTGCATGGAGTGTAATGTGAAGGGGCTGTTGTTGAGGTGGGCAATCCATTGTTCTGCTACACACTTTTCAACAACCTTCGACACCACAGGTAGTATATTAATGGGCCTGTAGTTACTCACGTCAGCAGGGTCACCCAATTTAAAGATGGCCATTATTATGGCCGACTTCCATACCCTTGGAAACACCCCGAGACCAATAGATGTGTTGGTGACCTTAGTAATGGGGCCAATGAGTGACTCTTTGTAGTTAAGAAAGGTAGAGTCCAGCCCAAACACATATTTGCCTTTAGAGTTCTTTAGTGAGCTAATCACCTTGTTCACCTTTGACTCAGAAACCTCCCTTATGATGAAGACAGGTTGAGCGTCATTCACTAGCACTGAGCCCAAGAAACCAGGGGAGGGGTTCTGTGTCAGTACCGTGACAGAGTCAATAAAGTAGGAATAAAAGGCTATTGCTATTTTGGCTGCATCCTGTGTTAGATTGTTATTCAGAGGCCTGTCCTCTGGTCTCCTGGTGTTAAACTACAATGTTAGCTGTAGGCCTGTCCTCTGGTCTCCTGGTGTTAAACTACAATGTTAGCTGTAGGCCTGTCCTCTGGTCTCCTGGTGTTATAACTACAATGTTAGCTGTAGGCCAGTCCTCTGGTCCTACTGGTGTTATAACTACAATGTTAACTGTAGGCCTGTCCTCTGGTCTCCTGGTGTTATAACTACAATGTTAGCTGTAGGCCAGTCCTTTGGACTCCTGGTGTTATAACTACAATGTTAGCTGTAGGCCTGTCCTCTGGTCCTACTGGTGTTATACTACAATGTTAGCTGTAGGCTAGTCCTCTGGTCTCCTGGTGTTAAACTACAATGTTAGCTGTAGGCCTGTCCTCTGGTCTCCTGGTGTTAAACTACAATGTTAGCTGTAGGCCAGTCCTCTGGTCTCCTGGTGTTAAACTACAATGTTAGCTGTAGGCCTGTCCTCTGGTCTCCTGGTGTTATAACTACAATGTTAGCTGTAGGCCAGTCCTCTGGTCCTACTGGTGTTATAACTACAATGTTAGCTGTAGGCCAGTCCTCTGGTCTCCTGGTGTTATAACTACAATGTTAGCTGTAGGCCAGTCCTTTGGACTCCTGGTGTTATAACTACAATGTTAGCTGTAGGCCTGTCCTCTGGTCCTACTGGTGTTATACTACAATGTTAGCTGTAGGCTAGTCCTCTGGTCTCCTGGTGTTAAACTACAATGTTAGCTGTAGGCCAGTCCTCTGGTCTCCTGGTGTTATACTACAATGTTAGCTGTAGGCCTGTCCTCTGGTCTCCTGGTGTTATAACTACAATGTTAGCTGTAGGCCAGTCCTCTGGTCTCCTGGTGTTATAACGACAATGTTAGCTGTAGGCCTGTCCTCTGGTCTCCTGGTGTTATAACTACAATGTTAGCTGTAGGCTGTAGGCTGATTTGGTTTGTTCTTGGTTACACAGTTTCTTTTTATTTGAGATCTAGACGTGTTTCAAAAAGTCTGACTTTTCAGTGTGCCAGAGCCAGCCTGGGTTGACCCTAAATGGTAAGTGGAGCAGACACCAACTTATCCAGGGATAGCTAGCAGGCCTAATGACCAACACAGAAAGGGTTACCCATAACGAAGACCACCACGCGTCAACTCCAGACGCCAGGCCAATGTCATAACCGTTGGAAAGAGGGGTCCCTTTTAGATGCACAGTAATATGACATTAGATGACTGATTGGAAGTCAAACTGCCACATGCTGTCATGCGTAGGTGTAATAGGTAGCAGGGAAGTCAGGCGCAGGAGAGTCAAATGGAGTGTAAAATTTAGTCTTTTAATAAAGTCCACGGAGTATGCTCCATAACACTAAATGTACATAAACACACAAACATGGGTACGAGGACCCGACGCGCACCTATACAACAATCACACTACACTGACAATAAAACAATCTCTGACAAAGACATGAGGGGAAACAGAGGGTTAAATACACAACAGGTAATGAATGGGATTGAAAACAGGTGTGTGGGAAGACAAGACAAAACCAATGGAAAATGAAAAAAGGATCAATGATGGCTAGAAGACCGGTGACGTCGAACGCCGAGCACCGCCCGAACAAGGAGAGGCAACGACTTTTGTGGTGACACATGCTTTTACAACATGTGTATATAACAGATATAGAGACGATGTATAGATGATGTGATATAAAGACAATATAACACAGGCTCTTACTTTAACCTATGATAAGCCCTTATAATATTATTAGTAATATAATACAAGTAGAATAGAACGAAAACGAATAGAATGAAACAGAATAAAAGAGAACAGAATTAGAACATTCTCAACCGATAAAAAACACATGTATTATCTATGGTTGCCAAATATAGTTGTCTTATACTGGTTGCTTAAGAGTGAATGAAGGCGTCTTTGCCTAGGACACACACACACACACACACACACACACCTGTTTTTAGAGAAGGGAGGGGGGGGTGAAATGGGGTCGGTGTGGTATGGAGAACTTGCCGAGGTTGTAAACTTTGCCGTTACGTAAGAGGCACCTCTGACAGGGTAGAGCAGAGTGGGCTATAGACGTGGCATTTCTATCTCTTGAACACACACACGTCAAACACACACGGCCTAGTCATGACCTTACCGCACTGGAACATCTGTTAGCTGGGTAGGTCATCACACACACACAAACATACTCACACACAGACACACACACAGGACTGTAGTTTTCCATACATAGCTACCTGCACATCACAAACACACCCTTGGACAAAGAGGCACATAGGGTTTTCCATTCCACTTGACAGCTCAGTGACAGGATATGAGTCTCGCCACACATAGAACACTTTCTTCATGTTGGGATCTGATTTATTGATTTGTCACCATGGTGATTCATGTAAATGTGTGTTTCAAAAAGACTGGAGGTGTTTCATCTCTTCCCCCTCACTCTGTTCTCTTTTCTTCTAAATGTATATCTTTATATTTTTACCTGTAATTCAATCTCTAGCAACATTGTGACTTAATGATATGGATATCACTGTTCCCAGATCAGAGTTATTGACTGTTGTCTCCACAGACCTGGCTTCTCTCTCTGTTCTGGGAACAATGGTTATCGACAGGACAAAATACACCCTGCTGAGTTTCCTGTCTTCTCTGACTCATCCTGAGTCACGAAGAGTCTGACCTTTTCAGCCTCTCTCTCTCAGACACACACACACACACACACACACACACACACACACACACACACACACACACACACACACACACACACACACACTTCAAAACAAGTCTATAAAGGAGGAGAGAGGAGAATGTGAGGAAAATGAGGTCCCCTGGAAGTTCGGGAGAAAGAAGAGAATAGAGAGGAAAGAAGAGAAGTGAACATGGGGGAAACCCCTTTCCTTAGATTCTCCAAACTGGAGAGGAGAGGAAATGGGAGGAGAAGAAAGGGGAGGAGAAGAAAAGAGGAGAGAAGGAAAGGGTAGAAAATTACAGAAGAAAGGTGATAGCTCTATCACTTGAGGCAGGGAGTGGGAGAGAAAGAAGAGAGGAGAGGCAAGTGAAGTAAAGCTCAAACTACTAGAAGAGGGATATGTTTGACACGTGAAAGTTAAGAGAAGGAGGGTGGTTTGAGAGGGGGGAGGATGAGAGAAGGTGGGGAGGTTGAGAGAAGGAGAGGAGGTTGAGAGAAGGACAGGAGGTTGAGACAAGGAGAGGAGGTTGAGAGAAGGAGAGGAGGTTGAGAGAAGGTGGGGAGGTTGAGAGAAGGAGAGGAGGTTGAGAGAAGGAGAGGAGGTTGAGAGAAGGATAGAAGGAGGGGAGGTTGAGAGAAGGTGAGGAGGTTGAGAGAAGGTGGGGAGGTTGAGAGAAGGATAGAAGGAGGGGAGGTTGAGAGAAGGAGAGGAGGTTGAGAGAAGGTGGGGAGGTTGAGAGAAGGTGGGGAGGAGGAGAGGTTGAGAAAAGAAGAGAAGGAGGAGAGGTTGAGAGAAGGTGGGGAGGAGGGGAGGTTGAGAGAAGGTGGGGAGGTTGAGAGAAGGTGAGGGGGAGGGGAGGTTGAGAGAAGGTGGGGAGGTTGAGAGAAGGTGGGGAGGAGGGGAGGATGAGAGAAGAAGAGAAGGAGGAAAGGTTGAGAGAAGGTGGGGAGGAGGGGAGGTCGAGAGAAAGTAGGGAGGAGGGGAGGTTGAGAGAAGGTAGGGAGGAGGGGAGGTTGTTGACATGAAGGTACTTTTCTCTTATTGTCTGTGCCATCTGGTTGGCTGTCCCGCCCCCCCCCTTCACCCCCCTCCCTTCTCCTCCCTTCATACTGAATGGAATCCGCTCACACCCTCCTTTGTAATGTAGCCTGTCACTCCCCTGCCAGGCACAGGACAAAGGGGCTTACGCCCAGAGTAACTGCTGGCATTGTTCACATACACACACAAACATGGGCATGCACACGGACACAACCACACACACACACTCACAGTCAAATCGTGTACATGAGCACGTAGGTACACACAGTAAAACATAGATGGGCTCACGAGAACAGAGACACATTATACACATGACACACACCCACCTTCCTCTGTCACAGAAGGATATCAAAAACAAAGCAGTGAAAAACCAAAGGAAACCAACGTTGTTTAGGCTGACAGAAACAGATGGTGTCCTTGGTGAGCTGCATGGGGGAATTCTGATGTCGGTTTGCCTCTCTGAACAAAACTCTGTTTTTGAAAGTTGTTACAGAGCACAGCAGTTTGGTATTTGTCTGCTTCCTCTATTCTACAGACTATAGTATTATGTGAAAATGAAGTCTTTCAAAGCCCCTCTACCCATTGTGCTCTTACAACTTGGGTCACACGTTGCCTGTATGCTTGACATGGCACAAGGTATAGAGATTATGCTCTGCGCAGACAGGTCTGGTTGTGTGTGTGTCTGTCTGATGATCTGTCCGTCTTTCTTTGGCAATGATGGACTGTCATAAGAAAGTGTGTGTATGGCACACACACACAC
>NW_027258674.1:22500-27500 GCF_045791955.1 Oncorhynchus clarkii lewisi | reverse complement strand
CCTGTCTGTCCTCTCTCCTCTCTCTCTTCTCTCACTCCTCTCTGTCCTCTCTCCTCTCTCTCACTCCTCTCTCTCCTCTCTGTCCTCTCTCCTCTCTCTCTTCTCTCACTCCTCTCTGTCCTCTCCTCTCTCTCTCTCTCCTCTCTCTCTTCTCTCACTCCTCTCTCTCCTCTCTCCTCTCTCTCTTCTCTCACTCCTCTCTCTCTCCGCTCTCTCTTCTCTCACTCCTCTCTGTCCTCTCTCCTCTCTCTCTCTCCCCTCTCTCTGTCCTCTCTCCTCTCTCTCTCTCTCCTCTCTCTCTTCTCTCACTCCTCTCCCTTTCTCCTCTCTCTCTTCTCTCACTCCTCTCTCTCCTCTCTCCTCTCTCTCTCCTCTCACTCCTCTCTCTCTCTCCTCTCTCTCTGCTCTCACTCCTCTCTGTCCTCTCTCCTCTCTCTCTCCCCTCTCTCTGTCCTCTCTCTCTCTCTTCTCTCACTCCTCTCTGTCCTCTCTCTCTCTCTTCTCTCACTCCTCTCTGTCCTCTCTCCTCTCTCTCTCTCCTCTCTCTCTTCTCTCACTCCTGTCTGTCCTCTCTCCTCTCTCTCTTCTCTCACTCCTCTCTGTCCTCTCTCCTCTCTCTCACTCCTCTCTCTCCTCTCTCTCCTCTCTCCTCTCTCTCTTCTCTCACTCCTCTCTGTCCTCTCCACTCTCTCTCTCTCCTCTCTCTCTTCTCTCACTCCTCTCTCTCCTCTCTCCTCTCTCTCTGCTCTCACTCCTCTCTCTCTCCGCTCTCTCTTCTCTCACTCCTCTCTGTCCTCTCTCCTCTCTCTCTCTCCCCTCTCTCTGTCCTCTCTCTCTCTCTTCTCTCACTCCTCTCTGTCCTCTCTCCTCTCTCTCTCCTCTCTCTCTTCTCTCACTCCTCTCTGTCCTCTCTCTCTCTCTCCTCTCTCTCTCTCTCTCTCTCCTCTCTCTCTTCTCTCACTCCTCTCTGTCCTCTCTCCTCTCTCTTCTCTCACTCCTCTCTCCTCTCTCTCTCTCACTCATCTCTGTCCTCTCTCCTCTCTCTCTTCTCTCACTCCTCTCTGTCCTCTCTCCTCTCTCACTCCTCTCTCTCCTCTCTCTCTCCTCTCTGTCCTCTCTCCTCTCTTTCTCTCCTCTCTCTCTTCTCTCACTCTCTCTGTCCTCTCTCCTCTCTCTCTCTCTCCTCTCTCTCTTCTCTCACTCCTCTCTGTCCTCTCTCCTCTCTCTCTCTCTCCTCTCTCTCTCTCTCCTCTCTCTCTCTCTCCTCTCTCTCTTCTCTCACTCCTCTCTGTCCTCTCTCCTCTCTCTTCTCTCACTCCTCTCTGTCCTCTCTCCTCTCTCTTCTCTCACTCCTCTCTGTCCTCTCTCCTCTCTCACTCCTCTCTCTCCTCTCTGTCCTCTCTCTCTCTATCCTCTCTCTCTTCTCTCCTCTCTCTCTTCTCTCACTCCTCTCTGTCCTCTCTCCTCTCTCTCTCCTCTCTCTCTTCTCTCACTCCTCTCTGTCCTCTCTCCTCTCTCTTTCTCTCCTCTCTCTCTTCTCTCACTCCTCTCTGTCCTCTCTCCTCTCTTTCTCACTCCTCTCTCTCCTCTCTCTCTCTCTCCTCTCTCTCTTCTCTCACTCCTCTCTGTCCTCTCTCCTCTCTCTCTCTCCTCTCTCTCTTCTCTCACTCCTCTCTGTCCTCTCTGCTCTCTCTCTTCTCTCACTCCTCTCTGTCCTCTCTCCTCTCTCTCTCTCCACTCTCTCTTCTCTGTCCTCTCTCCTCTCTCTCTCTCTCCTCTCTCTCTTCTCTCACTCCTCTCCCTTTCTCCTCTCTCTCTTCTCTCACTCCTCTCTCTCCTCTCTCCTCTCTCTCTCCTCTCACTCCTCTCTCTCTCTCCTCTCTCTCTGCTCTCACTCCTCTCTGTCCTCTCTCCTCTCTCTCTCCCCTCTCTCTGTCCTCTCTCTCTCTCTTCTCTCACTCCTCTCTGTCCTCTCTCTCTCTCTTCTCTCACTCCTCTCTGTCCTCTCTCTCTCTCTTCTCTCACTCCTCTCTGTCCTCTCTCCTCTCTCTCTCTCCTCTCTCTCTTCTCTCACTCCTCTCTGTCCTCTCTCTCTCTCTCCTCTCTCTCTCTCTCTCTCTCCTCTCTCTCTTCTCTCACTCCTCTCTGTCCTCTCTCCTCTCTCTTCTCTCACTCCTCTCTCCTCTCTCTCTCTCACTCATCTCTGTCCTCTCTCCTCTCTCTCTTCTCTCACTCCTCTCTGTCCTCTCTCCTCTCTCACTCCTCTCTCTCCTCTCTCTCTCCTCTCTGTCCTCTCTCCTCTCTTTCTCTCCTCTCTCTCTTCTCTCACTCTCTCTGTCCTCTCTCCTCTCTCTCTCTCTCCTCTCTCTCTTCTCTCACTCCTCTCTGTCCTCTCTCCTCTCTCTCTCTCTCTCCTCTCTCTCTCTCTCCTCTCTCTCTCTCTCCTCTCTCTCTTCTCTCACTCCTCTCTGTCCTCTCTCCTCTCTCTTTCTCTCCTCTCTCTCTTCTCTCACTCCTCTCTGTCCTCTCTCCTCTCTTTCTCACTCCTCTCTCTCCTCTCTCTCTCTCTCCTCTCTCTCTTCTCTCACTCCTCTCTGTCCTCTCTCCTCTCTCTCTCTCCTCTCTCTCTTCTCTCACTCCTCTCTGTCCTCTCTGCTCTCTCTCTTCTCTCACTCCTCTCTGTCCTCTCTCCTCTCTCTCTCTCCACTCTCTCTTCTCTGTCCTCTCTCCTCTCTCTCTCTCTCCTCTCTCTCTTCTCTCACTCCTCTCCCTTTCTCCTCTCTCTCTTCTCTCACTCCTCTCTCTCCTCTCTCCTCTCTCTCTCCTCTCACTCCTCTCTCTCTCTCCTCTCTCTCTGCTCTCACTCCTCTCTGTCCTCTCTCCTCTCTCTCTCCCCTCTCTCTGTCCTCTCTCTCTCTCTTCTCTCACTCCTCTCTGTCCTCTCTCTCTCTCTTCTCTCACTCCTCTCTGTCCTCTCTCCTCTCTCTCTCCTCTCTCTCTTCTCTCACTCCTCTCTGTCCTCTCTCCTCTCTCTCTTCTCTCACTCCTCTCTGTCCTCTCTCCTCTCTCACTCCTCTCTCTCCTCTCTGTCCTCTCTCCTCTCTCTCTTCTCTCTCTTCTCTCACTCCTCTCCTCTCTCTCTCTCTCCTCTCTCTCTTCTCTCACTCCTCTCTCTCCTCTCTCCTCTCTCTCTCCTCTCACTCCTCTCTCTCTCTCCTCTCTCTCTGCTCTCACTCCTCTCTGTCCTCTCTCCTCTCTCTCTCCCCTCTCTCTGTCCTCTCTCTCTCTCTTCTCTCACTCCTCTCTGTCCTCTCTCTCTCTCTTCTCTCACTCCTCTCTGTCCTCTCTCCTCTCTCTCTCTCCTCTCTCTCTTCTCTCACTCCTCTCTGTCCTCTCTCCTCTCTCTCTTCTCTCACTCCTCTCTGTCCTCTCTCCTCTCTCACTCCTATCTCTCCTCTCTGTCCTCTCTCCTCTCTCTCTTCTCTCACTCCTCTCTGTCCTCTCCTCTCTCTCTCTCTCCTCTCTCTCTTCTCTCACTCCTCTCTCTCCTCTCTCCTCTCTCTCTTCTCTCACTCCTCTCTCTCTCCGCTCTCTCTTCTCTCACTCCTCTCTGTCCTCTCTCCTCTCTCTCTCTCCCCTCTCTCTGTCCTCTCTCTCTCTCTTCACTCACTCCTCTCTGTCCTCTCTCCTCTCTCTCTTCTCTCACTCCTCTCTGTCCTCTCTCTCTCTCTTCTCTCACTCCTCTCTGTCCTCTCTCCTCTCTCTCTCTCCTCTCTCTCTTCTCTCACTCCTCTCTGTCCTCTCTCTCTCTCTCCTCTCTCTCTCCTCTCTCTCCTCTCTCTCTTCTCTCACTCCTCTCTGTCCTCTCTCCTCTCTCTTCTCTCACTCCTCTCTGTCCTCTCTCCTCTCTCTTCTCTCACTCATCTCTGTCCTCTCTCCTCTCTCACTCCTCTCTCTCCTCTCTCTCTCCTCTCTGTCCTCTCTCCTCTCTTTCTCTCCTCTCTCTCTTCTCTCACTCCTCTCTGTCCTCTCTCCTCTCTCTTCTCTCACTCCTCTCCCTTTCTCCTCTCTCTCTTCTCTCACTCCTCTCTCTCCTCTCTCCTCTCTCTCTCCTCTCACTCCTCTCTCTCTCTCCTCTCTCTCTGCTCTCACTCCTCTCTGTCCTCTCTCCTCTCTCTCTCCCCTCTCTCTGTCCTCTCTCTCTCTCTTCTCTCACTCCTCTCTGTCCTCTCTCTCTCTCTTCTCTCACTCCTCTCTGTCCTCTCTCCTCTCTCTCTCCTCTCTCTCTTCTCTCACTCCTCTCTGTCCTCTCTCCTCTCTCTCTTCTCTCACTCCTCTCTGTCCTCTCTCCTCTCTCACTCCTCTCTCTCCTCTCTGTCCTCTCTCCTCTCTCTCTTCTCTCACTCCTCTCTGTCCTCTCCTCTCTCTCTCTCTCCTCTCTCTCTTCTCTCACTCCTCTCTCTCCTCTCTCCTCTCTCTCTCCTCTCACTCCTATCTCTCTCTCCTCTCTCTCTGCTCTCACTCCTCTCTGTCCTCTCTCCTCTCTCTCTCACCTCTCTCTGTCCTCTCTCTCTCTCTTCTCTCACTCCTCTCTGTCCTCTCTCTCTCTCTTCTCTCACTCCTCTCTGTCCTCTCTCCTCTCTCTCTCTCCTCTCTCTCTTCTCTCCCTCCTCTCTGTCCTCTCTCCTCTCTCTCTTCTCTCACTCCTCTCTGTCCTCTCTCTTCTCTCACTCCTCTCTCTCCTCTCTGTCCTCTCTCCTCTCTCTCTTCTCTCACTCCTCTCTGTCCTCTCCTCTCTCTCTCTCCTCTCTCTCTTCTCTCACTCCTCTCTCTCCTCTCTCCTCTCTCTCTTCTCTCACTCCTCTCTCTCTCCGCTCTCTCTTCTCTCACTCCTCTCTGTCCTCTCTCCTCTCTCTCTCTCCCCTCTCTCTGTCCTCTCTCTCTCTCTTCACTCACTCCTCTCTGTCCTCTCTCCTCTCTCTCTTCTCTCACTCCTCTCT
>NW_027258674.1:7500-17500 GCF_045791955.1 Oncorhynchus clarkii lewisi | reverse complement strand
TTCTCTCACTCCTCTCTCTCTCCACTCTCTCTTCTCTCACTCCTCTCTGTCCTCTCTCCTCTCTCTCTCTCCCCTCTCTCTGTCCTCTCTCTCTCTCTTCACTCACTCCTCTCTGTCCTCTCTCCTCTCTCTCTTCTCTCACTCCTCTCTGTCCTCTCTCTCTCTCTTCTCTCACTCCTCTCTGTCCTCTCCTCTCTCTCTCCTCTCTCTCTGTCCTCTCTCTCTCTCTCCTCTCTCTCTCTCTCTCTCTCCTCTCTCTCTTCTCTAACTCCTCTCTGTCCTCTCTCCTCTCTCTTCTCTCACTCCTCTAGGTCCTCTCTCCTCTCTCTCTCTCCTCTCTCTCTTCTCTCACTCCTCTCTGTCCTCTCTCCTCTCTCTCTTCTCTCACTCCTCTCTGTCCTCTCTCTCTCTCTTCTCTCACTCCTCTCTGTCCTCTCTCCTCTCTCTCTCTCCTCTCTCTCTTCTCTCACTTCTCTCTGTCCTCTCTCCTCTCTCTCTTCTCTCACTCCTCTCTGTCCTCTCCTCTCTCTCTCTCTCTCTCTCTCTTCTCTCACTCCTCTCTCTCCTCTCTCCTCTCTCTCTTCTCTCACTCCTCTCTTCTCTCCTCTCTCTCTTCTCTCACTCCTCTCTGTCCTCTATCCTCTCTCTCTCTCCTCTCTCTCTTCTCTCACTCCTCTCTGTCCTCTCTCCTCTCTCTTTCTCTCCTCTCTCTCTTCTCTCACTCCTCTCTGTCCTCTCTCCTCTCTCTCTCACTCCTGTCTCTCCTCTCTCTCTCTCTCTCTCTCTCTTCTCTCACTCCTCTCTGTCCTCTCTCCTCTCTCTCTCTCTCCTCTCTCTCTTCTCTCACTCCTCTCTGTCCTCTCTCCTCTCTCTCTTCTCTCACTCCTCTCTGTCCTCTCTCCTCTCTCTCTCTCCTCTCTCTCTTCTCTGTCCTCTCTCCTCTCTCTCTCTCTCCTCTCTCTCTTCTCTCACTCCTCTCCCTTTCTCCTCTCTCTCTTCTCTCACTCCTCTCTCTCCTCTCTCCTCTCTCTCTCCTCTCACTCCACTCTCTCTCTCCTCTCTCTCTGCTCTCACTCCTCTCTGTCCTCTCTCCTCTCTATCTCCCCTCTCTCTGTCCTCTCTCTCTCTCTTCTCTCACTCCTCTCTGTCCTCTCTCTCTCTCTTCTCTCACTCCTCTCTCTCCTCTCTCCTCTCTCTCTCCTCTCTCTCTACTCTCACTCCTCTCTGTCCTCTCTCCTCTCTCTCTCCTCTCTCTCTGTCCTCTCTCTCTCTCTCCTCTCTCTCTCTCTCTCTCTCTCTCTCTTCTCTCACTCCTCTCTGTCCTCTCTCCTCTCTCTTCTCTCACTCATCTCTGTCCTCTCTCCTCTCTCTCTCTCCTCTCTCTCTTCTCTCACTTCTCTCTGTCCTCTGTCCTCTCTCTCTCTCCTCTCTCCCTTCTCTCACTCCTCTCTGTCCTCTCTCCTCTCTCTCTCTCTCCTCTCTCTCTTCTCTCACTCCTCTCTGTCCTCTCTCCTCTCTCTCTCTCTCCTCTCTCTCTCTCTCTCTCTCTCTCTCTCTCTCTCTCTCTCTTCTCTCACTCCTCTCTGTCCTCTCTCTCTCTCTTCTCTCACTCCTCTCTGTCCTCTCTCCCCTCTCTCTCTCCTCTCTCTCTTCTCTCACTCCTCTCTGTCTTCTCTCCTCTCTCTCTTCTCTCACTCCTCTCTGTCCTCTCTCCTCTCTCACTCCTCTCTCTCCTCTCTCCTCGCTCTCCTCTCTGTCCTCTCTCTCTCTATCCTCTCTCTCTTCTCTCCTCTCTCTCTTCTCTCACTCCTCTTTGTCCTCTCTCCTCTCTCTCTCTCCTCTCTCTCTTCTCTCACTCCTCTCTGTCCTCTCTCCTCTCTCTCTCTCTCTCTCTCTCTTCTCTCACTCCTCTCTGTCCTCTCTCTCTCTCTCCTCTCTCTCTTCTCTCACTCCTCTCTGTCCTCTCTCCTCTCTCTCTCTCTCCTCTCTCTCTCCTCTCACTCCTCTCTGTCCTCTCTCCTCTCTCCCTCTTCCTTTTCTCTCTCTGCATAGATTAAGCTCTTATTAACACATCTGCCATGTTTCAATCGTTGGATATCACTATTAAAACAGTGGCACACCCAACTAAGAACACCTTGATTTACAGTGGTAGAAATGTGAATGTGAATGTTTGCAGATGCTGTGCGTATTGGAGTTTGTAAGGTTGATATCCATTGATCTAGCATTTTAATAATAAAAACTGTTGTTGAATTTGTTCACTCAGTCCATTGCATATTTGGCATAATCTTTCAATGACATACCAGCACACACACACACAAGCACTAGGCATGCGTACGAACACACACACAGACACACACAATCCTGTGCACAAACACACACACACACACACATGCACACACACACACACACACACACGCATGCACCCCCACCCACACACACACACACACACCCACCCACCCACCCACACACACACACACACACACACACACACACACACACACGCATGCACCCCCACCCACACACACACACACACCCACCCACCCACCCACCCACACACACACACACACACACACACACACACACACACACACACACACACACACACACACACACACACACACACACACACACACACACACACAGCACTAGGCATGCGTACGAACACACACACAGACACACACAATCCTGTGCACAAACACACACACACACACACATGCACACACACACACACACACACACACACACATGCACCCCCACCCACACACACACACACACACACACACACACACACACGCATGCACCCCCACCCACACACACACACACACCCACCCACCCACCCACCCACACACACACACACACACACACACACACACACACACACACACACACACACACACACACACACACACACACACACACACACACACACACACACACACACACACACACACACTTCAAAACAAGTCTATTGTGTAATTGTATCAGGTTTTAAAGGGCTGTTTCTCCCATGGTATGACAGTCTCTAAGTTAATGAGTTACCACCAGCTCCCATAGGGGACTGAGCTAGCTACAGTTAGAGTCCGGTGTAGGACGTGTTTTTTGGTGTTTGTACCTGTACTGTTTTTGGACTTGCTATTAAAAACACTCCATTGACATCTCTGCTCTCCTGAGCTTGACTCCTTGCCTACCTTCAGTACGAAATCACATCAGGATGTCTGTTATGAGAACTCTGTAAGGTCAGGCTGTTGTTTAGACTATCTCTCTGTTATGAGAGCTCTGTAAGGTCAGGCTGTTGTTTAGACTATCTCTCTGTTATGAGAGCTCTGTAAGGTCAGGCTGTTGTTTAGACTATCTCTCTGTTATCAGAGCTCTGTAAGGTCAGGCTGTTGTTTAGACTATCTCTCTGTTATGAGAGCTCTGTAAGGTCAGGCTGTTGTTTAGACTATCTCTCTGTTATGAGAGCTCTGTAAGGTCAGGCTGTTGTTTAGACTATCTCTCTGTTATGAGAGCTCTGTAAGGTCAGGCTGTTGTTTAGAATATCTCTCTGTTATGAGAGCTCTGTAAGGTCAGGCTGTTGTTTAGACTATCTCTCTGTTATGGGAGCTCTGTAAGGTCAGGCTGTTGTTTAGACTATCTCTCTGTTATGAGAGCTCTGTAAGGTCAGGCTGTTGTTTAGACTATCTCTCTGTTATGAGAGCTCTGTAAGGTCAGGCTGTTGTTTAGTCTATCTCTCTATTATGAGAGCTCTGTAAGGTCAGGCTGTTGTTTAGTCTATCTCTCTGTTATGAGAGCTCTGTAAGGTCAGGCTGTTGTTTAGTCTATCTCTCTGTTATGAGAGCTCTGTAAGGTCAGGCTGTTGTTTAGTCTATATCTCTGTTATGAGAGCTCTGTAAGGTCAGGCTGTTGTTTAGTCTATATCTCTGTTATGAGAGCTCTGTAAGGTCAGGCTGTTGTTTAGACTATCTCTCTGTTATGAGAGCTCTGTAAGGTCAGGCTGTTGTTTAGACTATCTCTCTGTTATGAGAGCTCTGTAAGGTCAGGCTGTTGTTTAGACTATCTCTCTGTTATGAGAGCTCTGTAAGGTTTGGGTGTGCTTTGTTATGCACCGTGTAGTACTCTATGCGCTGTATAATATGTGTGTTTTGTGTGATACAAGAGTGTGTGTGTATGTGTGTGTAGTATCTTGTCTTATCTGCAAATGTTCAGTACAGCAAGACGAGTCAGTGGCTATGACCACTTCCTGTCAGCTGTGTTCAGTACAGTATCACATCTCTCTCTTTCTCTCTGTCAGCTGGGTTCAGCACAGTATCAGTAACCCCCTACACACACACACCTCTCTCTCTGTTTCCACCTCCATCTCGCTCTGCCTCTATCTCCATGCCTAATATACCATCCATCTCTCTCTGCCTCTATCTCCATATCTAATATACCATCCATCTCTCTCTGCCTCTATCTCCATGTCTAATATAGCATCAATCTCTCTCTGCCTCTATCTCCATGTCTAATTACCATCCATCTCTCTCTGCCTCTATCTCCATGTCTAATATACCATACATCTCTCTCGGCCTCTATCTCCATGTCTAATTACCATCCATCTCTCTCTGCCTCTATCTCCATGTCTAATATACCATACATCTCTCTCTGCCTCTATCTCCATGTCTAATATACCATCCATCTCTCTCTGCCTCTATCTCCATGTCTAATTACCATCCATTTCTCTCTGCCTCTATCTCCATGTCTAATATACCATCCATCTCTCTCTGCCTCTATCTCCATGTCTAATATACCATCCATCTCTCTCTGCCTCTATCTCCATGTCTAATATACCATCCATCTCTCTCTGCCTCTATCTCCATATCTAATATACCATCCATCTCTCCATCTCTTACAATCTTTTCACCATCTCTCTCCCTCCATGTCTCTCTCTCTCTTTCTCTCTCTCTGTGTGTGTGTCTCTCTCTCTCTGTGTGTCTCTCTCTGTGTGTCTCTCTGTGTCTCTCTCTCTCTCTCTTTCTCTGTGTGTGTCTCTCTCTCTGTCTCTCTCTCTCTCTCTGTGTCTCACTCTGTCTCTCTCTTTCTCTCTCTCTCTCTCTCTCTCTCTCTCTCTCTCTCTCTCTCTCTCTATCTCTCTCTATCTCTCTCTCTCTCTCTTTCTCTATCTTGTGGTGTCTTCTGAGGTACAACAACAGGAAACAGCTGAAGAGTCTTGTTCGTGGGTTTCCTCTCAGTTCTCTGAAAACGTCCCCATACCTCACAATAACTAACAAGCATGTGTCCCATATTCAGAGAGAAAACAAGCATGTGTCCCATATTCAGAGAGAAAACAAGCATGTGTCCCATATTCAGAGAGAAAACAAGCATGTGTCCCATATTCAGAGAGAAAACAAGCATGTGTCCCATATTCAGAGAGAAAACAAGCATGTGTCCCATATTCAGAGAGAAAACAAGCATGTGTCCCATATTCAGAGAGAAAACAAGCATGTGTCCCATATTCAGAGAGAAAACAAGCATGTGTCCCATATTCAGAGAGAAAACAAGCATGTGTCCCATATTCAGAGAGAAAACAAGCATGTGTCCCACAAGCAGGTGTGATTGGTTTAGCAGCGATGGGGCTTTAAACACGTGATGGAAGATGGTGGCCTTTCTTCTCTGCACTCCTTCAACCCTGCATGTCACAACTCAGAGATGACAGTCACTAACGTGGTTGCTAGGCTAATAGTTGGATATGTAATATAACACTTGAATGACTTATAGATGTTCAAATAGGCCTATTTTTCCTTAATCTGTCAGTTCCATTTATTCAGTATTAACAACACCAGCAACATCTACCTCTACAACGCTTGAGAAGTTGAATAGAGTTGCTGTACTAACTGTGCATCATTTCAACTCAACACACTCCTAGGATAAACCCACTTTCCACATTGGTGCAATATGGGGATCATGGGACAGTGAAGAACGAAAAGCATGGGAGAGTTTGAGGAACTAAACCTCCAGGTCTTTCTATTGACGTATTCTTTGTGAAATGACTGGTTGGTTTTCCTCCTCTTTGGGGTTTTTCTCCCCCGTCAGCAGAAGGTCACAGTCCACAGAGGGAAATGACCTTCAGTCCTGCTGTGTATGAATGTCAGTGTGTGTGTGTGTGTGTGTGGCCAGGCCTCTTGCTAAGCCCAGGGGGTCTATATTTAGGGCTGGCTCTGTGGGTGGTGTGGGGTTAGTGGGGCTAACTGATTCCACAGTGTAGGTAGAGGCAGACCACAAGCTGTAACTATCTCTGTCTATGAGTGAGTGTCCCCTGTGTCTTAGATGGGCTTATCTGTAAGTACTTTAACTGAAGACCCCAATAGCAGTGAGCCCTACAAATGTACAGATACAATGTACATATGGAACACCCAGCGTCTACACACACACACACACACACACACACACACACACACACAGAGAGACACACACACACACACACACACACACACACACACACACACACACACACACACACACACAATTCAACATAATTAAAACACAAAGGACAGACAGACTGTCTCACAGTACATTTGTTTTATTTAACTAGGCAAGTCAGTTAAGAACAAATTCTTATTTGCAATGACGGCCTACCTGGGAACAGTGGGTTAACTTCCTTGTTCAGGGGCTATGTTTTACCATGTCAGCTTGGGGATTCAATCCAGCAACCGAAAGCCCAATTCTCTAACCACTAGGCTGCCTGCACCCCCAAAGACCTATAGCTCTTACCAAATAAGGCTATATAGCATGAATTCCCCTGTGAGGTATGAGCTGACTGTTGACACAGAGGGAGAGAAAACCCAATGAGAGACACAGTGAGCCAACACACTGCAACCATCTCCTGTCTGGCAGAGGAGGGAGCCGGTTGGATAGGGGATGGAGAAAGAACGAGAGAGGGATTGGGGGAGGGGATTGAGGATGAGAAATCTAGAGGAAGATTTAGCAGGATATTGAAATAGATACTGTAGGGTGAAAAGAGATGGGTAGAGGGGGGGTGGAGAAAGAGAGGGGAGGTATGGGTAGGACAAAAGAGACCAAATGATGGAGCTAGAATGAGATATGGTGAAACAAAGAGAGGGACAGGCAACCTAAACATAACCCCATCCACAGCTGCCATAAAAAGACACAGATAGGATTCCTCATGGTAGGATTTCAGAAAGGCGCTGGCTGCTATTCCAACACACCCAAGGGCAGCTGCTAAGACACACACAAACTCGTACACGCACACTCATGTACGCACACACACACACACTGCAGGATGTATGTCTCCATGTCTCTGTGTCTCCGTGTCTCACTGTCTCCATGTCTCCATGTCTCCATGTCTCCATGTCTCTGTGTCTCCGTGTCTCCCTGTCTCCATGTCTCCATGTCTCCATGTCACCATGTCTCCATGTCTCCATGTCACCATGTCTCCATGTCTCCATGTCTCCATGTCACCATGTCTCCATGTCTCCATGTCACCATGTCACCATGTCTCTATGTCTCTATGTCTCCATGTCTCCATGTCACCATGTCTCCATGTCTCCATGTCTATGTCTCCATGTCTCCATGTCTCCATGTCTCCATGTCTCCATGTCACCATGTCTCCATGTCACCATGTCTCTATGTCACCATGTCACCATGTCACCATGTCTCTATGTCTATGTCTCTATGTCTCCATGTCACCATGTCTCTATGTCTCCATGTCTCCATGTCACCATGTCACCATGGCTCCATGTCTCCATGTCACCATGTCTCTATGTCACCATGTCACCATGTCACCATGTCTCTATGTCTATGTCTCTATGTCTCCATGTCACCATGTCTCTATGTCTCCATGTCACCATGTCACCATGTCACCATGTCTCTATGTCTATGTCTCTATGTCTCCATGTCACCATGTCTCTATGTCTCCATGTCTCCATGTCACCATGTCACCATGGCTCCATGTCTCCATGTCTTCATGTCACCATGTCTCCATGTCTCCATGTCTCCATGTCTTCATGTCTTCATGTCACCATGTCTCCATGTCTCCATGTCTCCATGTCTCCATGTCTCAATGTCTCCATGTCTTCATGTCACCATGTCTCCATGTCTCCATGTCTCTATGTCTCTATGTCTCCATGTCACCATGTCTCCATGTCTCCATGTCTCCATGTCACCATGTCACCATGTCTCTATGTCACCATGTCTCTATGTCTCCATGTCACCATGTCTCTATGTCTCCATGTCTCCATGTCACCATGTCACCATGTCTCTATGTCTCTATGTCTCCATGTCTCTATGTCTCCATGTCTCCATGTCACCATGTCTCCATGTCTCCATGTCACCATGTCTCCATGTCTCTATGTCTCCATGTCTCCATGTCTCCATGTCACCATGTCTCCATGTCTCCATGTCACCATGTCACCATGTCACCAAGTCCAGGAGGTAACATACAATTAACCCATCAAAAATAAATACGGTACATATATCTTCATAGCTATAAAATACACATCAAATTCCTATCTCCATGTCTCTATGTCTCCATGTCACCATGTCTCCATGTCACCATGTCTCCATGTCTCCATGTCTCCATGTCTCCATGTCACCATGTCTCCATGTCACCATGTCACCATGTCACCATGTCACCATGTCTCTATGTCTCCATGTCTCCATGTCACCATGTCTCTATGTCTCTATGTCACCATGTCTCCATGTCACCATGTCACCATGTCTCTATGTCTCTATGTCTCCATGTCACCATGTCTCTATGTCTCCATGTCTCCATGTCACCATGTCACCATGTCACCATGTCACCATGTCTCTATGTCTCTATGTCTCCATGTCTCCATGTCTACATGTCTCCATGTCACCATGTCACCATGTCTCTATGTCTCTATGTCTCCATGTCTCCATGTCTCCATGTCACCATGTCTCCATGTCTCCATGTCACCATGTCACCATGTCACCAAGTCTCTATGTCTCCATGTCTCCATGTCTCCATGTCACCATGTCACCATGTCACCATGTCTCTATGTCTCCATGTCTCCATGTCTCCATGTCTCCATGTCTCTATGTCTCCATGTCTCCATGTCACCATGTCTCCATGTCACCATGTCTCCATGTCTCCATGTCTCCATGTCACCATGTCTCCATGTCACATTGTCTCCATGTCACCATGTCACCATGTCTCTATGTCTCTATGTCTCCATGTCTCCATGTCACCATGTCTCCATGTCTCCATGTCTCCATGTCTCTATGTCTTCATGTCTCCATGTCTCTATGTCTCCATGTCTCCATGTCACCATGTCTCCATGTCACCATGTCTCCATGTCACCATGTCTCTATGTCACCATGTCACCATGTCACCAGGTCTCTATGTCTATGTCTCTATGTCTCCATGTCACCATGTCTCTATGTCTCCATGTCTCCATGTCACCATGTCTCCATGTCACCATGTCTCCATGTCTCCATGTCTTCATGTCACCATGTCTCCATGTCTCCATGTCACCATGTCTCCATGTCACATTGTCTCCATGTCTCCATGTCACCATGTCTCTATGTCTCTATGTCTCCATGTCTCCATGTCACCATGTCTCCATGTCTCCATGTCTCCATGTCTCTATGTCTTCATGTCTCCATGTCTCTATGTCTCCATGTCTCCATGTCACCATGTCTCCATGTCACCATGTCTCCATGTCTCCATGTCTTCATGTCACCATGTCTCCATGTCTCCATGTCTCCATGTCTTCATGTCTTCATGTCACCATGTCTCCATATCTCCATGTCTCCATGTCTTCATGTCACCATGTCACCA
This sequence comes from Oncorhynchus clarkii lewisi, assembly GCF_045791955.1. Classification (NCBI taxonomy): domain Eukaryota; kingdom Metazoa; phylum Chordata; class Actinopteri; order Salmoniformes; family Salmonidae; genus Oncorhynchus; species Oncorhynchus clarkii. Next base: position 7,704 of record NW_027258674.1, on the reverse strand, counting down.
TGTCTCCATGTCTCCATGTCTCTATGTCTCTATGTCTCCATGTCACCATGTCTCCATGTCTCCATGTCTCCATGTCTCCATGTCACCATGTCACCATGTCTCTATGTCTCTATGTCTCCATGTCTCTATGTCTCCACGTCACCATGTCTCCATGTCACAATGTCTCCATGTCTCCATGTCTCCATGTCTCCATGTCTCTATGTC
>NW_027258674.1:0-2500 GCF_045791955.1 Oncorhynchus clarkii lewisi | reverse complement strand
CCTTGTTGTTCTCACCAACCTCTGTGGTCCTGGTTATTCCTTGTCGTTCTCCCCAACTTCTTTGTTATCCTGGTTATTCCATGTTTTTCTCCCTAACCTCTGCTGTCCTGGTTACTCCCCGTTCTCCTCCCCAACATCTCTGATGTCCTGGTTATTATCTGTTGTTCTCCAGAAACCTCTCTATTGTCCTGGTTATTCCCTCTATCTCTGTAGGGTGATGAAATGGCCATGCCATCAAGCAGATGTCAGAGGAGTGAACAGTGCCTGTAGGGATAATAGGCAGGCAGGCAGATAGACAGGCAGACAAACAGACAGGCAGGCCCTGGCGACAAACCATCCCCAGCTAGCCTGGCCTGGCCTGCATCAGAGGGGATTGGGTTTGGCCTTTGTCTGTCATTGATACCCTCATAAACACAGAAATAAATAGACTCCAACACATGTACAAGTGGTAATGTACTCACAGATGCAGACAGTACAAACCACTGTGCAGGGGACACGCAAGCACAGAAACATTAGCAAACGCATGCAATTGCGCACACACATACAAACACAAACACACGCACGCCCGCCCACACACTCTCTCCCTGTGGCCGGCACACTGTAAACTGTAATTAGAGCAGCTGCAGCACATCCTTTGTCCTCTAAACATTGGCCACTGAATGAGGGACACACACACACTCCTGCAGGCCTACACACACACACACAACCTCAGGAGGGGCAGAGTCCTGTCATCTCTGACACACGGCTGACAACGGAGAGGACTCCAGATGTCTGCCTCGCCCCGTGATACATACACACATTCCCTCATCCTGCCTTTGTTCCTGCAGCACAACCATACACACACTCTCCTAGAGTACATACACACACCATTCACACACTAACTATTCACACACACATTCTTATTCCATCAACATTCATCCATTAAATAACACTACCAAACACAACCTAACTATAAAGCACAAACACTGGACTCGACCTGGAGTGAAATGCACCTACTTTCCCACAAGAACCGGATTAACCAGTCGAGTCCTGATCTTTATAAATCTGGAGACCAACCCTTCTATTGACAGTATCTCTACACAGTAATCAACCACACCTTCCATCAGCCTGACTAATAGGCTGATCTCCACAAAGACTGCTTTGTCGTTGTGTGAGAACAAGGGAGAGACATTACAATGAACTTTTATTAGCAATTACGGTGAAAGTTAGACAAGAGGGCAAGAAGATGACATAACAGCCAAGTGCTATAATGACATTCTGAATGGGGGGAAATCTGAGTGTTGTCAGGCCTAGTTGTTTCATTCTTACTGCATAATAAATGCATTGTGAGCGTAAAACACATGGTAAGCCTTATTTGATTGTCTGTCTCTGTGTTATACAAGCATCGTTCATATACTAACGTATTATCCCAGTTAATGCACATCAATCAGAAAATGAATAGTCCACAAACAGTGCTAAACAGATGGCAGAGACGACCATGAAAAACGTCTTGCTCAAGTGGAGTTTCGAAACTCTTCAAAATCCAGTCCAACGTTGGGCTGGCAAGGCCTCCGTCCGTTAGTGTTGGCTTGTTTGTGTTTCCCAAGATAACATTTTCATATACAACACACCACAGGCCTGAACGGCAGACACACCCTGTGAAACTTTGACCTGGTTCTATTTAGACAAGCTATTCGGGTTGCGTTCGGGACTGTGTAACGTTGCAGAACACAAGAAATGTGCTGGGGAGAGCAGACATGAATCTCTGTCGTGTAGAATTGAGAATCAATTCAGCTCAACACGATACATATCTATCTGCAACAATCGCTCAGATCTACACATCATCTGCAACACTCTTTTACCTCTACATGACATTTCCATCTGCAAGTCTTTCAACTCTACTCTATAAGTAGGCTGACTTTCACCACTATACAATATATCCATCAACAACAATCTTTCAACTCTACTCTATAAGTAGGCTGACTTTCACCACTATACAATATATCCATCAACAACAATCTTTCAACTCTACTCTATAAGTAGGCTGACTTTCACCACTATACAATATATCCATCAACAACAATCTTTCAACTCTACTCTATCAGTAGGCTGACTTTCACCACTATACAATATATCCATCAACAACAATCTTTCAACTCTACTCTATCAGTAGGCTGACTTTCACCACTATACAAAATATCCATCAACAACAATCTTTCAACTCTACTCTATCAGTAGGCTGATTCACCACTATACAATATATCCATCAACAACAATCTTTCAACTCTACTCTATAAGTAGGCTGACTTTCACCACTATACAATATATCCATCAACAACAATCTTTCAACTCTACTCTATCAGTAGGCTGACTTTCACCACTATACAATATATCCATCAACAACAATCTTTCAACTCTACTCTATCAGTAGGCTGACTTTCACCACTATACAATATATCCATCAACAACAATCTTTCAACTCTACTCTATAAGTAGGCTGACTTTCACCACTATACAATAT
>NW_027258673.1:0-60007 GCF_045791955.1 Oncorhynchus clarkii lewisi | reverse complement strand
AAACAGTCCCCAGAGGCCCTTAAACAGAGGCCAGTATCCCCTCAAGAGCACCCAGAGACCCTTACCTCATCCCAGTCTGCTCCTGGGTTCACATGTTCCGCTCCGAGTGACAATTATCAACAAGGCAGGTCCTAATGGCCCTAGGTTTGTTGCACCTGGAAACTGTTCAGTCGTGTGGTCAGGCGCTACAGAAAGAGACTGAAGATAATTTTAATTGGCTCAGAACAGGACAGCACAGCTGGACCTTGGATGTACACAGAGATCAATAATATGCATGTCAATCTCTGCTGACTGAAAGTGGAGGAGAGATTGACTTCATCACTACTTGTATTTATGATAAGTATTGACATGTTGAATGCACTGAGCTGTCTGAACTACCGGCGCACAGCTCGGACCAGAGGTCTCTTCACAGTCTCCAAGTCCAGAACAGACTATGGGAGTTGCATAGTACTACATAGAGCCATGACTACATGGAACTCTATTCAACATCAAGCAACTGATGCAAGCAGTAAAAATAGATTTTAAAAAACAGATACAAATACATCTTATGGCACAGTGGGGACTGTGAAGCAACACAAATATAGGCACAGACACATGCATACACACAATAACATATACACTATACACACAAGTACACATTGATGTTGTACTGTAGATATGTGGTAATGGTGGAGTAGGGGCCTGAGGGCACAGTGTGCTGTGAAATCTGTCAATGTATTGTAATATTTTTTTTAAATTGGGTAAACAGTCATAATTTTGCTGGAGCCCAGGAAGAGTAGCTGCTGCCTTGGCAGCAGTTAATGTGGATTCATTAAAGTAAAAATGTAAGCTAAAATGAGTCATATCTACAAAAGTATCAGAGCCCACTCTTGAAATTTGACGTGTTTGAAGTGAGTATATTGTTCCAAAAAAAATGTCTAAAAATAAACCAAATTAAAAGGGGTTCTTAATGTATTTAATGTTTTGGATCTTGAGTAAATGAATGATGTAAAGTTACATTTCAGAATCTAGACATAGTCCTTACTTTAGAGAGTATAATGACATCAATATGTCTGCATCTCCAATGGGGGGGGGGGGGGGGGGGGGGGGGGGGGGGGGGGGGGGGGTTCCCCCTAAATGCAACAATAGTAAAATGTTGTGAGGTCTCTAACTTCACCATTCTCCTATTTGTCTAAAATGTTTTGTACTGATAAATGAATATTAAAATTAAAGCTTAATTCCAAATTAAACGAAAACCCCCACCTCTGTCATTGTTTAAACTAGTGAATTGGTTCTTGAAAAAAAATCGCATTCATCTCTACTCCACCTGTCTGAGATTTCGCTAGCAACATTATCAACTGGGTCCTCATAGTTTCCTGCAGAGACACAGCTTAATTTTAGACCCTTTTCAGGTGTCCAGACTTTTATTTTAACACACATGTGTAATGAACACGAGGGAAGACAGAGAGCTGGTTTCAGGTGCAGGGCGCAGCAGATGTTTATTGTAAACGACCACAGGAAGAGGCAGGTAGCTGGGACCAGGGACAGGCAGAAGGTCATACACAGGAGGAGGCAGGTAGCTGGGTCCAGGGGCAGGCAGAAGGTCATACACAGGAGGAGGAAGGTAGCTCGGTCCAGGGGCAGACAGAAGGTCATACACAGGAGGAGGCAGGTAGCTGGGTCCAGGGGCAGGCAGAAGGTCATACACAGGAGGAGGCAGGTAGCTGGGTCCAGGGGCAGGCAGAAGGTCATACACAGGAAGAGGCAGGTAGCTGGGTCCAGGGGCAGGCAGAAGGTCATACACAGGATGAGGCAGGTAGCTGGGTCCAGGTGCAGGCAGAAGGTCATACACAGGAGGAGGCAGGTTGCTGGGTCCAGGGGCAGGCAGAAGGTCATACACAGGAGGAGGCAGGTAGCTGGGTCCAGGGGCAGGCATAAGGTCATACACAGGAGGAGGCAGGTTGCTGGGTCCAGGGGCAGGCAGAAGGTCATACACAAGAGGAGGCAAGTAGCTGGGTCCAGGGACAGGCAGAAGGGCATACACAGGAGGAGGCATGTAGCTGGGTCGAGGGGCAGGCAGAAGGTCATACACAGGAGGAGGCAGGTAGCTGGGTCCAGGTGCAGGCAGAAGGTCATACACATGAGGAGGCAGGTAGCTGGGTCCAGGGGCAGGCAGAAGGTCATATACAGGAGGAGGCAGGTAGCTGGGTCCAGGGGCAGGCAGAAGGTCATACACAGGAGGAGGCAGGTAGCTGGGTCCAAGGGCAGGTAGCTGGGTCCAGGGGCAGGCAGAAGGTCATACACAGGAGGCAGGTAGCTGGGTCCAGGGGCAGGCAGAAGGTCATACACAGGAGGATGCAGGTAGCTGGGTCCAGGGGCAGGTAGCTGGGTCCAGGGGCAGGCAGAAGGTCATACACAGGAGGCAGGTAGCTGGGTCCAGGGGCAGACAGAAGGTCATACACAGGAGGAGGCAGGTAGCTGGGTCCAGGGGCAGGCAGAAGGTCATACACAGGAAGAGGCAGGTAGCTGGGTCCAGGGGCAGGCAGAAGGTCATACACAGGATGAGGCAGGTAGCTGGGTCCAGGTGCAGGCAGAAGGTCATACACAGGAGGAGGCAGGTTGCTGGGTCCAGGGGCAGGCAGAAGGTCATACACAGGAGGAGGCAGGTAGCTGGGTCCAGGGGCAGGCATAAGGTCATACACAGGAGGAGGCAGGTTGCTGGGTCCAGGGGCAGGCAGAAGGTCATACACAAGAGGAGGCAAGTAGCTGGGTCCAGGGGCAGGCAGAAGGGCATACACAGGAGGAGGCATGTAGCTGGGTCGAGGGGCAGGCAGAAGGTCATACACAGGAGGAGGCAGGTAGCTGGGTCCAGGTGCAGGCAGAAGGTCATACACATGAGGAGGCAGGTAGCTGGGTCCAGGGGCAGGCAGAAGGTCATATACAGGAGGAGGCAGGTAGCTGGGTCCAGGGGCAGGCAGAAGGTCATACACAGGAGGAGGCAGGTAGCTGGGTCCAAGGGCAGGTAGCTGGGTCCAGGGGCAGGCAGAAGGTCATACACAGGAGGATGCAGGTAGCTGGGTCCAGGGGCAGGTAGCTGGGTCCAGGGGCAGGCAGAAGGTCATACACAGGAGGCAGGTAGCTGGGTCCAGGGGCAGGCAGAAGGTCATACACAGGAGGCAGGTAGCTGGGTCCAGGGGCAGGCAGAAGGTCATACACAGGGGGTCCAAAAAGGCAACATTTCAGGCAGGGAAAAGGCTAGAAACATAGTTTCTATTGCCTGGGAGATCAGGCAATAGGAAAATAACAGGACATCCAATAGGCTAAAGTACAGGCAGGGAATAGGCAAAAGGCGTTGTTAGTGAGGCAGGCAAAAACTATCATACACGTGAGGAGTAAATCACAGGAAAAACCAGAGCTCTGAAAGATGTGTGTCACAAAACAAACAATACCTCACAGTGATGGGGTGCAAAGACTTGAACTAAATCGTGTGTGATAATGACATACAGGTGTGTGAACAGGTGATCAGAATTCAGGTTATTGGGATCTGGGTAGTGAGCTGCGTTCAGGGGATCTAGGTGTTTGAGGGTGTGAGTTGGGAAGCAGACTTTACAAAAGGTCAATTTTTCAGCAAGACGCATCAATTGATTCAGGCTACAAGAGTGTAGGCCTAATGACAATCACAGAATGTCATTACACGTGTTGTTGTTTTGTAACATAAATCTGTTTCCCTTCATCCAGTGTCTGGTGCACAGTGCACTGTTTAGATGCTGGGAATTATTTTGGAGTGGACAAATATGCGCGGGTAGCCTATTTTTTATTTTGAAGTAAATCATTTGACAATTAATTTAAAACATGATGACTGGATGTGTTCATGCCAAATTACAAGGTAATACGGTACGTGTTTACTGTTAAAAATACATTTTACGTTAAGACCAATAAACAAATGCTTAATAGCAAGTCCAGTGAAAGAAATGTGGACACCTGGTATGTCATGGTATAATTTACACTCTGGTATCACGTACGATCCACGGTCTTACAGGAGATACTGTGTGTGTAGGTCTAAAAACATTCAAATAAAAAATGCATTGCCAATATTACTTTTCTACTCAAGAGGCCTCTACCTTCAAGGCCAGGCTTTTATAAAGTCTCATACAGGGAACATTTCATTTTTTTCAAGGGAAACCCTTTAGCCTCTAAGAGAAAGGTGAGGCAGAGAATGATCTCAGTGACATCCTAGAGAAAGGAGAGGCAGATAATGAGCTCAGCGACATCCTAGAGAAAGGAGAGGCAGAGAATGAGCTCAGAGACATCCTAGAGAAAGTTGAGGCAGAGAATGAGCTCAGAGATGTCCTAGAGAAAGGTGAGGCAGAGAATGAGCTCAGAGACATCCTAGAGAAAGGAGAGGCAGAGAATGAGCTCAGAGACATACTAGAGAAAGTTGAGGCAGAGAATGAGCTCAGAGATGTCCTAGAGAAAGGTGAGGCAGAGAATGAGCTCAGAGACATCCTAGAGAAAGTTGAGGCAGAGAATGAGCTCAGAGATGTCCTAGAGAAAGGTGAGGCAGAGAATGATCTCAGTGACATCCTAGAGAAAGGAGAGGCAGATAATGAGCTCAGCGACATCCTAGAGAAAGGAGAGGCAGAGAATGAGCTCAGAGACATCCTAGAGAAAGTTGAGGCAGAGAATGAGCTCAGAGATGTCCTAGAGAAAGGTGAGGCAGAGAATGAGCTCAGAGACATCCTAGAGAAAGGAGAGGCAGAGAATGAGCTCAGAGACATACTAGAGAAAGTTGAGGCAGAGAATGAGCTCAGAGATGTCCTAGAGAAAGGTGAGGCAGAGAATGAGCTCAGAGACATCCTAGACTGTCCTTGACAACTCGCCAGACTATTACCAGTCTTCAAATTTTGTGTCAGCGATCCCTCTACCCTCCATCCTTCCATCCCTTCAACCCTTCAAACCTCCATCCCTTCAACCCTCCATCCTTCTACCCTCCATACCTACAATCCTCCATCCCTCAACCCTCCATTCTTCCATCCCTTCAACCCTCTACCCCTTCAACCTTCCAACCCTCTAACCCCCCATCCTTCCAACCCTCTAACCCTCCATCCTTCCAACCCTCTAACCCACTGTGTGAATTCGTACATGTTGCCTTCACTCAGAGAACCATCCTCCCAGGGACATCTCTAAAAGAACACTGGGTAAACACATTACTTAAAACCTGAAGCTACAATGCTTCATAAATTGGAATAAGCAAACATGGGCCTTTATAATGTCTTATAATAAGACATATTTGTAATGTTATGTCTCTGCAGGCTGTGAATCACAACTTATGCAACCTCTGGAAGCTGTTTACTGTAAAGTCAATTAATCTTTTGGGGAAAATCACCAAGATGGGGAAGTCAACAAAGCTTTGCCGGGGACGACAGACAGAGCTAGATTATGCTTCTGTTTTTAATTACAGAGATTCTAATTAAGTTTCCTCCTACTCTGCCTGGAGATTAACTAACAAGTTTATTAATTAATTTATCTTCTCAAATCATCCATTTGCAGAATGCTGGATTTCTTCTTATCAACGCTCGCCTAATCAAATTGACAAAAATGATGTTTGAACGAGTGTTAACTCGGTGTTAAACGACACTTTAAAGTAGTATGCGAATCCAATGAAGAAAACTATTTTACACGGAAATACAGCATCTCAGTTCTTTATCTATATAATACTGTTTAGCTGAGCACAGTTTTCTTTCAAGTTTGGGATGTGTGTATCACCTTCAATACACAGTCAAGTACCTAGCCACATTGTAGGCTACATTTGAAGGAAAAGTATGGTAAATGTGTGTGAGAGAGAGAGAGAGAGACCAGAGTTGAGGTCAAAAATTAGGCAACACAAAGAGATCACCACAACTTTCTTCAAATGTCACTTTTCAACTGCCAGTCTTTCCTCCTCTGGGTTCAACTGCCAGTCTTTCCTCCTCTGGGTTCAACTGCCAGTCTTTCCTCCTCTGGGTTCAACTGCCAGTCTTTCCTCCTTTGGGTTCAACTGACAGTCTTTCCTCCTCTGGGTTCAACTGCCAGTCTTTCTTCCTCTGGGTTCAACTGCCAGTCTTTCCTCCTCTGGGTTCAACTGCCAGTCTTTCCTCCTCTGGGTTCAACTGCCAGTCTTTCCTCCTGTTGGTTCAACTGCCAGTCTTTCCTCCTCTGGGTTCAACTGCCAGTCTTTCTTCCTCTGGGTTCAACTGCCAGTCTTTCTTCCTCTGGGTTCAACTGCCAGTCTTTCCTCCTCTGGGTTCAACTGCCAGTCTTTCCTCCTCTGGGTTCAACTGCCAGTCTTTCCTCCTCTGGGTTCAACTGCCAGTCTTTCCTCCTCTGGGTTCAACTGCCAGTCTTTCCTCCTCTGGGTTCAACTGCCAGTCTTTCTTCCTCTGGGTTCAACTGCCAGTCTTTCCTCCTCTGGGTTCAACTACCAGTCTTTCCTCCTCTGGGTTCAACTGCCAGTCTTTCCTCCTCTGGGTTCAACTGCCAGTCTTTCCTCCTCTGGGTTCAACTGCCAGTCTTTCCTCCTCCTTTCCTCCGTCTGGACAGAAATAAATGCAAGTATTCAACAAACTACACCAGAGAGAGCATCATTTAGATACAGAGGATCAATAGCTTCTAAATAAATATCTGTGGATTAAGTTTTATCACTTAAGGACTTAAGGTTGGGAAGGCTGCAGTTTGGGAAGCACGAGCACCAAATGTAGAACAGATTGTCAGGTTGTGGCCATAGATATAATCTATAGAAAGAATTTTGGAACCTCTAAATTTGGCACTGTTAAACTCATGGGTACACTAGCAATGGCTGCCAGTCTTGAATTCAATGGGAACTGCCAGCTATGGATTATATTTCAATGGTTGGTTTTAGCTGTCAGTTTGCCTTTCACATATTTCCAAATACAATCATGAAAAACACTTTGGCCTACGTTTGGAAAGCAAATGCCCACTGCTGAAAAGAGAATACCAATCTGTCCATAAAAGCTAAAAAAAATTATATATTTTCTCATCAACTTTTGAGAGATTCTGAGCAAAAAAAGTACTGTTTTTCAAAGTTTATCTTGAGATATTGCCACGAGCACATCAACTATTTCCCCCCACCCCACTCCAGCATCCCCCAACTAAAAACTATCTTCCCGCGGCCATGTTCATAGGCTGTGTAGTCTTAATGCCCTACATTTTGTAGGCTACATTTGAGAGATACAGAAGGTATGAGAGAAAGAGGACAGAGAGGAAGATTACAGCAGGAAACGATCAACCGCCTCTTTCTTCAACTGACACTTTCAACTGCCAGTCTTTCTTCCTCTGTCTCTCTTCCTCTGTCTTCAGAGACAGGGTTCAGAAACTGTCTAAGTCCCACTCTGGCGTCTGTCTGGAAAATCGCTACTTCTTCAATTGACTTGCTCGGGGGATTTAGTTTTGCCACATCAAACAAACACATCAGCAGCAACACAAAGCGCTCTTAGAAAAGCTGTTCCTGTGGACATTTGCAGCCCAATTGCCCACACACACAAAAAAAAAAGTTAGATTCTTGCCTCACTTCTGAACTGTTACTGACATCTTTTAATCTTAAGTGGGCGGTGTCATCATATTCGTTGGAAGTCTGCCTTTGACTCTATCCAAGGGAGTTTTATGCTTAACCCTTGTGATAGAAATACAGAGGGCTAGTAGATATTAATAGACTGGAGAACTGTGTCAGAATAATGTTTACCATCTGTACTGTCAGACTGTTGACACTACTGCACTGTGGTGTAGAACACAATTTACCATAAACTTCTGACCCCTAAAAACTGAGCATGACTACACCCTCATACAAAATACAGGAAATACAGGGTCATTCTCCCTCTCTCTCTCTCTCTCTCTCTCTCTCTCTCTCTCTCTCTCTCTCTCTGTCTCTCTCTCTCTCTGTCTCTCTCTCCCTCTCTCTCTCCCTCTCTCTCTCTCTCTCTCTCTCTCTCTCTCTGTCTCTCTCTCTCTCTCTCTCTCTCTTTCTCTCTCTCAAACTCTTTCTCGCACTCTTTCTCTCTGTCTCTCTGTCTCTCTCTATGTCTCTCTCTCTCTCTCTCTCTCTGTCTCTCTGTCTCTCTCTCTGTCTCTCTCTCTCTCTCTCTCTCTCTCTCTGTCTCTCTCTCTCTGTCTCTCTCTCTCTCTCCCTCTCTCTCTCTCTCTCTCTCCCTCTCTCTCTCTCTCTCCCTCTCTCTCTCTCTCTCTCTGTCTCTCTCTCTCTCTGTCTCTCTCTCTCTGTCTCTCTCTCTCTCTCTCCCTCTCTCTCTCTCTCTCTCTCTCTCTCTCTCTCTCTCTCTAGAGAGCACTCAGCACAGATGGAAGTGTTAATACCCCCATTAAAACATTGTGCGGTAAAGGGGCTGACGCCAGAGAAAAAGGTTTTATTGGAGAGGAGAAACAGCTGATTTGTTTCTATGTCAGGGGTATGTTTGTGAGCACACTTTCCTGGCTTCCCTGTTGTTTCCTAATCTTTCTTTGTTCTCTCTCTCCCCAAAAAACTGGTGAATTTGTCAAACGGACCCTGGGCAAGAACAGACCTTGGGCAGGACAGGACCTTGGGCAGGACAGGACATTGGACAGGAAAGGACATTGGGCAGAAACAGACCTTGGGCAGGGTGGGGATAGCTTTTGGCAGTGTCAATTAATTAGAATGAACTAGAAACAGATGCCGCTGCATTGAGGATTCTGCTAACTTTGCTCACACTGTCCACAATGCTAACATTTGGCAAGAGATGACTGACCGACGGTTTACAAGTTGGAAATATGAACACTGTTGACTATCTTTGATGATTGATACAAGGCAACTCTGATTGAGTCCTGTGTGTATCTCTCCTTAACTTTTCCAGTGGAAGCCTCTCTGAAGTTATGGCTGTTTTTCAAATGGCACCATATTCTCCATAATATAGTGAACTACATCGGTACTACTTTTTAGCATAGAGCCCTGGTCAAAACAAGTGCACTTTATATGGAATAGGGAGCCATTTGGGATGCTTACCTACAGTAAGTAAATCAGGGAGGAACGTTATGTGTTCAATCCAGAATAGCAGGTATTTAGGCCAGAGTTGCATCGATGTGCATATAGCCTCCACAGACGTACTGCATGATGGGTGATACTGTATAACACTGTATGATGGGTGATACTGTATAACACTGTATGATGGGTGATACTGTTTAACACTGTATGATGGGTGATATTGGATAACACTGTATGATGGGTGATATTGGATAACACTGCATGATGGATGATACTGTATAACACTGCATGATGGGTGATACTGTTTAACACTGTATGATGGATGATACTGTATAACACTGTTTGATGGGTGATACTGTATAACACTGTGTTATGGGTGATACTGTATAACACTGTATGATGGGTGATACTGGATAACACTGCATGATGGGTGATATTGGATAACACTGCATGATGGGTGATACTGGATGACACTGCATGATGGGTGATACTGTATAATACTGTTTGATGGGTGATACTGGATAACACTGCATGATGGGTGATACTGGATAACACTGTTTGATGGGTGATACTGGATAACACTGTTTGATGGGTGATACTGGATAACACTGCATGATGGGTGATACTGGATAACACTGTTTGATGGGTGATACTGGATAACACTGTTTGATGGGTGATACTGGATAACACTGTTTGATGGGTGATACTGGATAACACTGTTTGATGGGTGATACTGGATAACACTGCATGATGGGTGATACTGGATAACACTGTTTGATGGGTGATACTGGATAACACTGTTTGATGGGTGATACTGGATAACACTGTTTGATGGGTGATACTGGATAACACTGCATGATGGGTGATACTGGATAACACTGTTTGATGGGTGATACTGGATAACACTGTTTGATGGGTGATACTGGATAACACTGTTTGATGGGTGATACTGGATAACACTGTTTGATGGGTGATACTGGATAACACTGTTTGATGGGTGATACTGGATAACACTGTTTGATGGGTGATACTGGATAACACTGTTTGATGGGTGATACTGGATAACACTGCATGATGGGTGATACTGGATAACACTGTTTGATGGGTGATACAGTATCTCTGCATGACGCCTTTTGATTGACTTCCTTGTTTATCATAAAACCCCTCAGTGACTCCATCCACATCCCAAATAACACCCTTTTCCGTTTATAGGGCACTACTTTAGACCAAGTCTGGCACCCTATGCTGTGTATAGGGCAGTACTTTAGACCAGGGCTGGCACCCTATTGCGTGTATAGGGCATTACTTTACACCAAGTCTGGCACCCTATTCCGTATATAGGGCACTACTTTAGACCAAGTCTGGCACCCTATTCCTTATATAGGGCACTACTTTAGACCAGGGCCCCTTAGAAGTACTATATAGTGATGCAGACTGCATTTTTGATTGTCCAGAAACCAGGGAAATCAACACAATTACCTTTTAAGGGTTTGTCATTGCAAAGGTGTGTTTCTTTAAAGTTTAAACCACCAAGGTAATCCATTTTAGACGTGTCACCTTGAGGTCATATAAGCAACCTGAGAATGAGATATTTATTTTTGTTCATAGTTAATTAGAAGAAGCTCACGAAGCATGTGCCTTTTAAGTCTAAATACTAGCTCTTGAGAGCGAACGTTATACATTCACGATCATTATACAATGAAAAAAAAGGAAAAATCTCAGCAAAGGAGGTTAGTGTCCCGATTGGACCATATTTTTTTAACAATCTATTTTTAAAGTTTTACACAAATGCAGCAAGAAACAATCGATTAATATCCAACTAAATATCATTCTTCCAAAAAAAGTCCTTCGCTCCTTCAAATCCTGCTTGAAGGACCAAATCCCATAGCGAGTGATTTGAGGCTGATTTAGCTGGTCAATGTTTAAATATAGAACACTTAAGGTCAGTGCTGAACCACACGTTTGGGGTAAGATGATCAGATACAAGAGTCTGGTGTACTTTCATGTATCTAGTCTTGACTGTAGGTATCAGTTAGATCAGGCCTGTTGTTTTTTCATGGAGGGTCACATTAGAATGTGTTTTTTGCCTTCGTCGACCAGAATCATATTATAGGAATATACATCACATGTTGACAGATATATCTACTGTAAATCACAGAACAGTTGAAACTGGAGCAGCAGCACGGCCAGGTGGACTGGGGACAGCAAGGAGTCATCATGTCAGGTAGTCCTGAGGCACGGTCCTAGGGCTCAGGTCCTCCGAAAGAGAGAAAGAAAGACAGAAAGAGAGAATTAGAGAGAGCATACTTAAATTCACCCAGGACACCGGATAGGACAGGAGAAGTACTCCAGATATAACAAACTGACCCTAGCCCCCTGACACATATGCTACTTATTTAATGATATCTTATATCTTATATCTATATCTTCAACCACCAACTTACCATCCTGAGACAATGCCGAGTATAGCCCACAAAGATCTCCGCCACGGCACAACCCAAGGGGGGGCACCAACCCAGACAGGAATATCACATCAGTGACTCAACCCACTCAAGTGACGCACCCCTCCTAGGGACGGTATGAAATAGCCCTAGTAAGCCAGTGACTCAGCCCCTGTAATAGGGTTAGAGGCAGAGAACCCCAGTGGAAAGAGGGGAACCGGCCTGGCAGAGACAGCAAGGGCGGTTCGTTGCTCCAGAGCCTTTTCAGTAAAGACTTAAAGGTTGACCGAGTTTGTGTCTCTAAAATGGGTAGTAAGACCATTCCATAAAAATGGAGCTCTTTAGGAGAAAGCCCTGCCTCCAGCTGTTTGCTTAGAAATTCTAGGGACAATTAGGAGGCCTGCGTCTTGTGACCGTAGAGTACGGGTAGGTATGTATGGCAGGACCAAATCAGAGAGATAGGTAGGAGCAAGCCCATTTAATGCTTTGTAGGTTAGCAGTAAAACCTTAAAATCAGTGTGAGGACTTTTAAATTAATCAATCAGTGTGAGGAGTGAAGTCTCTGATGGGCATTGACTTGAGCAGGGAAGTCAAGTATAGTTTCTGACATCACTATGCGCATGATTGCTGAGAGGTAAGAGTCATTAAGAGATAATCTGTGCCTTGACTTGTTATATTTCATCACTGAAAATGTCTGTTCACATACATAGGTTGATCCAAACAGTACAAACATCTTCTGAGCATGATTCATCGTTGGAAACTTTTATTACTCAAGCGATGCATTAAACCTCGTCAGTGACATTGTTTTGAATAGTTCTCCAATCACTGCATCAGACTGAAGATCAATAAGCTCAAGCTGCAGGTCAGTGGGCGCGTTATCCACATTGAAGTTGAAAGGAGAGGAAACCCAACAGCTTGTCATTTTCCAACACTTTGAAATCATCAAAACAACGAGAAAACTCACCGTTCAAAGCACACAGCAGTGATGTATACTTCTCCCGCTGATCATCTGATAGGGAACAGATGGGTGAGATTGTTGGCATCTACTTCTACTTGGCGGGTCAGGGGGAGTCATTTTCCTGTGAAGGCTTTGACAAGGCTGTACATCTGATGTGCAAAAAGGCCCTTCCCTTGTAGGTTGTAATTAAGTTTGTTCACGAGGGCCATGATGTCCACGGTGAAGGCAAAATCAGCCAACCATTCTTTATATAAGTTTGTTCACGAGGGCCATGATGTCCACGGTGAAGACAAAATCAGCCAACCATTCTTTATTTAAGTTTGTTCACGAGGGCCATGATGTCCACGGTGAAGACAAAATCAGCCAACCATTCTTTATTTAAGTTTGTTCACGAGGGCCATGATGTCCACGGTGAAGGCAAAATCAGCCAACCATTCTTTATATAAGTTTGTTCACGAGGGCCATGATGTCCACGGTGAAGACAAAGTCAGCCAACCATTCTTTATATAAGTTTGTTCACGAGGGCCATGATGTCCACGGTGAAGGCAAAATCAGCCAACCATTCTTTATATAAGTTTGTTCACGAGGGCCATGATGTCCACGGTGAAGACAAAGTCAGCCAACCATTCTTTATATAAGTTTGTTCACGAGGGCCATGATGTCCACGGTGAAGACAAAATCAGCCAACCATTCTTTATTTAAGTTTGTTCACGAGGGCCATGATGTCCACGGTGAAGGCAAAATCAGCCAACCATTCTTTATATAAGTTTGTTCACGAGGGCCATGATGTCCACGGTGAAGACAAAATCAGCCAACCATTCTTTATATAAGTTTGTTCACGAGGGCCATGATGTCCACGGTGAAGACAAAATCAGCCAACCATTCTTTATATAAGTTTGTTCACGAGGGCCATGATGTCCACGGTGAAGACAAAGTCAGCCAACCATTCTTTATATAAGTTTGTTCACGAGGGCCATGATGTCCACGGTGAAGACAAAATCAGCCAACCATTCTTTATATAAGTTTGCTCACGAGGGCCATGATGTCCACGGTGAAGACAAAGTCAGCCAACCATTCTTTATATAAGTTTGTTCACGAGGGCCATGATGTCCACGGTGAAGGCAAAATCAGCCAACCATTCTTTATATAAGTTTGTTCACGAGGGCCATGATGTCCACGGTGAAGACAAAATCAGCCAACCATTCTTTATTTAAGTTTGTTCACGAGGGCCATGATGTCCACGGTGAAGACAAAATCAGCCAACCATTCTTTATATAAGTTTGTTCACGAGGGCCATGATGTCCACGGTGAAGACAAAGTCAGCCAACCATTCTTTATATAAGTTTGTTCACGAGGGCCATGATGTCCACGGTGAAGACAAAATCAGCCAACCATTCTTTATTTAAGTTTGTTCACGAGGGCCATGATGTCCACGGTGAAGACAAAGTCAGCCAACCATTCTTTATATAAGTTTGTTCACGAGGGCCATGATGTCCACGGTGAAGACAAAATCAGCCAACCATTCTTTATATAAGTTTGTTCACGAGGGCCATGATGTCCACGGTGAAGACAAAATCAGCCAACCATTCTTTATATAAGTTTGTTCACGAGGGCCATGATGTCCACGGTGAAGACAAAATCAGCCAACCATTCTTTATATAAGTTTGTTCACGAGGGCCATGATGTCCACGGTGAAGACAAAGTCAGCCAACCATTCTTTATATAAGTTTGTTCACGAGGGCCATGATGTCCACGGTGAAGGCAAAATCAGCCAACCATTCTTTATATAAGTTTGTTCACGAGGGCCATGATGTCCACGGTGAAGACAAAATCAGCCAACCATTCTTTATTTAAGTTTGTTCACGAGGGCCATGATGTCCACGGTGAAGACAAAATCAGCCAACCATTCTTTATTTAAGTTTGTTCACGAGGGCCATGATGTCCACGGTGAAGACAAAATCAGCCAACCATTCTTTATATAAGTTTGTTCACGAGGGCCATGATGTCCACGGTGAAGACAAAATCAGCCAACCATTCTTTATTTAAGTTTGTTCACGAGGGCCATGATGTCCACGGTGAAGACAAAATCAGCCAACCATTCTTTATTTAAGTTTGTTCACGAGGGCCATGATGTCCACGGTGAAGACAAAGTCAGCCAACCATTCTTTATATAAGTTTGTTCACGAGGGCCATGATGTCCACGGTGAAGGCAAAATCAGCCAACCATTCTTTATATAAGTTTGTTCACGAGGGCCATGATGTCCACGGTGAAGACAAAGTCAGCCAACCATTCTTTATATAAGTTTGTTCACGAGGGCCATGATGTCCACGGTGAAGACAAAATCAGCCAACCATTCTTTATTTAAGTTTGTTCACGAGGGCCATGATGTCCACGGTGAAGGCAAAATCAGCCAACCATTCTTTATATAAGTTTGTTCACGAGGGCCATGATGTCCACGGTGAAGACAAAGTCAGCCAACCATTCTTTATATAAGTTTGTTCACGAGGGCCATGATGTCCACGGTGAAGGCAAAATCAGCCAACCATTCTTTATATAAGTTTGTTCACGAGGGCCATGATGTCCACGGTGAAGACAAAGTCAGCCAACCATTCTTTATATAAGTTTGTTCACGAGGGCCATGATGTCCACGGTGAAGACAAAATCAGCCAACCATTCTTTATTTAAGTTTGTTCACGAGGGCCATGATGTCCACGGTGAAGGCAAAATCAGCCAACCATTCTTTATATAAGTTTGTTCACGAGGGCCATGATGTCCACGGTGAAGGCAAAATCAGCCAACCATTCTTTATATAAGTTTGTTCACGAGGGCCATGATGTCCACGGTGAAGACAAAATCAGCCAACCATTCTTTATATAAGTTTGTTCACGAGGGCCATGATGTCCACGGTGAAGACAAAATCAGCCAACCATTCTTTATATAAGTTTGTTCACGAGGGCCATGATGTCCACGGTGAAGACAAAGTCAGCCAACCATTCTTTATATAAGTTTGTTCACGAGGGCCATGATGTCCACGGTGAAGACAAAATCAGCCAACCATTCTTTATATAAGTTTGCTCACGAGGGCCATGATGTCCACGGTGAAGACAAAGTCAGCCAACCATTCTTTATATAAGTTTGTTCACGAGGGCCATGATGTCCACGGTGAAGGCAAAATCAGCCAACCATTCTTTATATAAGTTTGTTCACGAGGGCCATGATGTCCACGGTGAAGACAAAATCAGCCAACCATTCTTTATTTAAGTTTGTTCACGAGGGCCATGATGTCCACGGTGAAGACAAAATCAGCCAACCATTCTTTATATAAGTTTGTTCACGAGGGCCATGATGTCCACGGTGAAGACAAAGTCAGCCAACCATTCTTTATATAAGTTTGTTCACGAGGGCCATGATGTCCACGGTGAAGACAAAATCAGCCAACCATTCTTTATTTAAGTTTGTTCACGAGGGCCATGATGTCCACGGTGAAGACAAAGTCAGCCAACCATTCTTTATATAAGTTTGTTCACGAGGGCCATGATGTCCACGGTGAAGACAAAATCAGCCAACCATTCTTTATATAAGTTTGTTCACGAGGGCCATGATGTCCACGGTGAAGACAAAATCAGCCAACCATTCTTTATATAAGTTTGTTCACGAGGGCCATGATGTCCACGGTGAAGACAAAGTCAGCCAACCATTCTTTATATAAGTTTGTTCACGAGGGCCATGATGTCCACGGTGAAGGCAAAATCAGCCAACCATTCTTTATATAAGTTTGTTCACGAGGGCCATGATGTCCACGGTGAAGACAAAATCAGCCAACCATTCTTTATTTAAGTTTGTTCACGAGGGCCATGATGTCCACGGTGAAGACAAAATCAGCCAACCATTCTTTATTTAAGTTTGTTCACGAGGGCCATGATGTCCACGGTGAAGACAAAATCAGCCAACCATTCTTTATATAAGTTTGTTCACGAGGGCCATGATGTCCACGGTGAAGACAAAATCAGCCAACCATTCTTTATTTAAGTTTGTTCACGAGGGCCATGATGTCCACGGTGAAGACAAAATCAGCCAACCATTCTTTATTTAAGTTTGTTCACGAGGGCCATGATGTCCACGGTGAAGACAAAATCAGCCAACCATTCTTTATATAAGTTTGTTCACGAGGGCCATGATGTCCACGGTGAAGACAAAATCAGCCAACCATTCTTTATATAAGTTTGTTCACGAGGGCCATGATGTCCACGGTGAAGACAAAATCAGCCAACCATTCTTTATTTTACCGTTGAGGGAAACCCACATATTTTCCTATCATTTGCAAAACTCAACAAATTCCAACTTCAGGTCCCTTGTATGCTACACTTTCCCCAAACTCAGCCATCTCACATTTGTGTGGGAAGGGAGATCTGCATGACCTGACTCAGTCTCTTCCAACAGTGAGACAAACTGCCTGTGGTTTAAAGATATTGCTCTTATGAAGTGTATCACTTTAGTGATTGTATCCACAACATGTCCCATTTTCAGAACACATTTACAGAGCACCTCCTGATGAATAATGCAATGCAGGAAAATCATTTTCTCATCTGGGTTCAGCTCAACTACTTGATCTTGTATCCTTTTCAAAAGACCAACGTTTTTTCCTGTCAAGTTTGGGCACCCATCAGTGGTCGGTTACACTGGATAACTTTTCAAAACTCAGTCCCAGCTTTGCCACACACTAATTAACCTCCTCCAATAACTTTTGCTGCGGTTGTGCTCTTCTTTGACTGCACTGAAGCCAGCTCCTCTGCCATTTAAAAGTCTGGGGTTATGACCTCGTAAGAATATCAACAACTGTGCCGCGTTGCGTGCATCACTGCTCTCATCCAGGGCCAAGGAGAAATAGGTAAAAAGCTTTACCTAGTCTTTCAATTGTTGTTTCATATCCTCTACGATGTCCTCCACACGCCCTGTCACTGTTCGTCTTGACAGGGGAACATTTTCAAACAGCTCTTTCTTGTCGGGACAAGATATTGCTGCAGAGTCAATTAACCATTCTTTAATGAATTTGCCCTCAGCAAATTGCTTGCTATGTTTAGTAATTTTGTGGAACAGTAAATAGCTAGCTCTCGCAATTCCGTTGTTTGCTGAATGCAGTTTTGTGAAAAAGTCCTTGCTGCTTTGGCAACTGAGAAAGCAACTCGTTGGATGCACTTGCCCTCTGCTCAGAAGACATATTCCTATATTTCTCTGCATGTTTCGTCTGGAAGTGTTTAGACAAGTTGTAGTCTGTCAAGACAGCGATGCTCCCTTTGGACACTAAGCACACAGCTTTCCCTGATACCTTAATAAATAAATATGTTGATGTCCGCTCTCGCTGGAACATCCTACAATCATTATCTACTTTCCTTTTCTTTTAAATCTTAGAAAAACAAATGTTTGCGCAATTTCCAACTAGCTACTATTTGTAACTGTGACGTGTGTGTCAGCCAGTCAGTCACTGTCTGTCCTCATGCAGTTGTTATTTATACGTGCCTTCAAAATAAATGTCCCACAAGCGGTGGGAGTTAAATCATTACACAAATGCGAGTAGTCATTGGGCTTTTACTTTGTATAACAAATACGTATTTTCAAAACTTTACTATCGCAAATTCTTGATGTGATCTGAGCATGATTCCGCGGGCCGTATTGAATCAGGTCGCGGGCCGCGCCTTTGCCCAGGCCTGAGTTAGATGGTGTATTTCAATAAGCTAGGTCTACAGCTGTTTACACTCTTGAATTGATCAATGCAATTGTCAATGGAGGACGGTCCTGAATAAGAGATGTGGACTAAGATGAAGTCATACAAGTTAGTGATCCAATTTGTTTTAACAATTGACTAGGCATCAGTCAGTCAAGCCGGTGTATTTCAACATGAAACTTTATTTTCATCAGTCAGACAATCTGGGGTATTTCAACGTGAAACTGTATTTCATCAGTCAGACAATCTGGGGTATTTCAACGTGAAACTGTATTTCATCAGTATCACCAGCCCTACCTAGATCTAACTTTGAAATGTTGAACACCCAAGGACCCCTTTAATTTGTCACACTGAGACGTATTCCCTATCTGCGTGACACACACTAAAAATACCTGTTTAGTATGCTAATGCAGGTTGACATACATGTAAATGTTCTACCGTAATGTGAAGGTCCTCTGCACCTTATCATCCTACAGGGAAATCACTGTACCGTTAGAGAACTTTGTATTCATTTCCACTTTTCATTAAACCATTATGTATTTTTGCAGGCAAGTTAATTAAAGTATTTTCTAACTCCTCTACGGTATTTCAAAATGTGGTTTAATATAGTACATATACAGTATATATATATCATCCGGTGTCCAGTCTTTTCAAAAAGCTCCAGTTATTCAGGGTTATTCAGTGACAGAAAATGCTGTTTTGTAGACAGAAAATGTCAAACCAAACACTTGAAATATGTATCCAACAACATCCAGAGACAACATATCCGAGGTTTGATTTTTAATTCAATTGTTTTGTTTTCCAGTGGTTCAGGGTATAACTCATCTGAGAACAACTGATTTGAATCCACCTAGAAAAATAAACTGGATTTCTTCATTTGCTGTAGAACGTCAGCCTCCCTGTTAAAGTTCTGATCTACTTTTCTCAACTCTACAGCCCCAATGCAAAGATCTTCTTTCTCAGTCTCCGGCTCTAATTTGTTCCGTTTTCCATCTGTCTCAGTCTAACCCAATTCAGTTGAAGTTGAACTCTGTGACCGACCTTCTCTCTGGATAACATCAGATAAAACATGTGGATGGATAAAGCTAGAGAGGTTATAGGTCATTGGAGGGAGACCTGACAAGCAGTTTGCTAGTTGGTTTGGCATCACCTAGCTGGTGAAAGTGTTGTGCATCACCTTCCTAGTGAGGGTGTTGTGTTTGGTACAGTGAGGGTGTTTGTGACATTGTGTTTTTGACAGTGTTGTGTTTGAGATGGTGTTGTGTTTGGGACATTTTGTGTTTGTTACTGTGTTGTGTTTGTGACTGTGTTGTGTTTGGAATGTTATTGTGTTTGTGACGGTGTTGTGTTTGTGACTGTGTTGTGTTTGGAATGTTATTGTGTTTGTTACTGTGTTGTGTTTGTGACTGTGTTGTGTTTGGAATGTTATTGTGTTTGTGACGGTGTTGTGTTTGTGACGGTGTTGTGTTTGTGACGGTGTTGTGTTTGTGACGGTGTTGTGTTTGGAACGTTATTGTGTTTGTGACGGTGTTGTGTTTGTGACTGTGTTGTGTTTGGAATGCTATTGTGTTTGTTACTGTGTTGTGTTTGTGACTGTGTTGTGTTTGGAATGTTATTGTGTTTGTGACGGTGTTGTGTTTGTGACGGTGTTGTGTTTGTGACGGTGTTATGTTTGTGACGGTGTTGTGTTTGTGACGTGTTGTGTTTGTGACGTGTTGTGTTTGTGATTGGCAAGAAGCTTCAAAGTATGGATGTAGTTCCTATTGTACCATGTGGGAGGACAACCTGATTTCCAGAGATGATTTTCCTAGGTGGTTTGGCATCACCTTGCTAGTGACGATGTTTGGTGCCTTGGTGTTGTGTGATGTTGTTGTTGTGTTTGCGTTTGGCCAGAAGGTTAGTTGCTAAGTGGGGGTGTTGCTGCTCTTGTACTGTGAGTCATCCATGCTACCTAGGTGATCCAGTATGCTGATCACTTCCCACACATGTTTTGAAGAACAGACGGTCCCCTGGTCCTTCACAAGCCTTGAATGAATGGGTGGGTGGATGGATGGATGGATGGGTGAATGGATGGGTGGGTGGATGGAAGGGTGGGTGGATGGGTAGATGGATGGGTGGATGGATGGGTGGATGGATGGATGGATGGATGGATGAGTAGATGGATGGGTGGATGGGTGGGTGGGTGGATGGAAGGGTGGATAGATGGATGGGTGGATGGATGGATGGATGGATGGATGGATGGATGGATGGATGGGTGGATGGATGGATGGATGGATGGGTGGATGGGTGGATGGATGGGTGGGTGGATGGGTGGATGGATGGGTGGATGGATGGATGGGTAGATGGGTGGGTGGATGGGTGGATGGGTAGGTGGATGAATGGGTGGATGGGTGGACGGGTGGATGGCTGGGTGGGTGGATGGATGGATGGGTGGATGGGTAGATGGATGGGTGGATGGATGGATGGGTGGATGGGTGGATGGATGGGTGGATGGATGGATGGGTGGACGGATGGGTGGATGGATGGATGGGTAGATGGGTGGGTGGATGGGTGGATGGGTAGGTGGATGAATGGGTAGACGGGTGGATGGGTGGACGGGTGGATGGGTGGATGGCTGGTGGATGGGTGGGTGGATGGGTGGATGGATGGATGGGTAGGTGGATGGATGGATGGATGGATGGATGGATGGGTAGGTGGATGGATGGATGGATGGATGGATGGATGGATGGATGGATGGATGGCTAGGTGGATGGATGGATGGATGGATGGGTGGATGTCGTCATTGTTGTTGTTGTTATTGTTATTGTTGTTGTTTGTAATAGTCTGAAAAGCTCAAAGTCTTTTCCTGACAGTAACAGATCTGTGTTTCTCAATTATACAACATACAGTATTATGAGTTTGTCACGCCCTTAGATATCTCTGTGTCCTATGTATTTTGGTAAGGTCAGGGTGTGACTAGGGTGGGCACTCTAGGTTTTTGTATGTCTAGGGGTTTTGTATGTCTATGTTGGCCTGATGCGGTTCCCAATCAGAGACAGCTGAGGATCATTAATTTGTGTGTTGAACCATTATTTTCACCCCTGTGAGGATTTCAAGGAGAGGAGGCACGAAAAATGTCCAGAGCTTAAGTTAATATTTATACCAAGAATCAATAGCATCATTAATTAATAAGTGTGTGTGTGTGTGTGTGTGTGTCTGTGTCTGTGTGTGTGTGCGCACGCGCGTGTGTGTGTCATTAATGAAACATTGCCGTGATGCTCAAATCCTCACCTTGCATTCATGAGTATCACTTCACTTTAAAATAACTTGTTTGCTAGCAGCTGCTGATGCGTTTACCTGTTTAATGCCTTAAAGCTTTGCCTACACACATCATTACCTAAGTTATAGACCTCAGATGAATCTGGTAATGAAAGGTGTGGCTGTTTAGAAGACAAATTACCTTAGATTGTAAACCGGGGTCTGTCTGTGATGAAGAGATGCTCTGCTTTTTTGACACCACACTCCAAAAAACAAGTCCTGTGGGCTCTAGTTTTATCTTATCTTGATTATTGTCCAGTCATGTAGTAAAGTGCTGCAAAGAAGTATCTAGTTAAGGTGAAGTTAAGCTGGCCCAGAACAGAGCGGCACGTCTTGCTCTTCATTGTAATCAGACGGCTGATATACAGTAAATACTATGCATGCCAGTCTCTCTTGGCTAAGAGTTGTGAAAAGACCCCTGAGAGACTGATTTCTTATAAGAAACATTAATGTGTTGAATATTCTGAATAGTTTGCATAGTCAACTTACACAAGGCACTGATACACACACTTACCTCACCAGACATGCCACCAGGGGTCTTTTCACAGTCACCAGGTCCAGAACAAATTCAAGGAAACGTACTGTATTGTACAGAGCTATAAATGCACAGAACTCCCATTCCATCTCATATAACGCAAGT
The DNA here is from genome assembly GCF_045791955.1 of Oncorhynchus clarkii lewisi. Classification (NCBI taxonomy): domain Eukaryota; kingdom Metazoa; phylum Chordata; class Actinopteri; order Salmoniformes; family Salmonidae; genus Oncorhynchus; species Oncorhynchus clarkii. The sequence goes on along the minus strand of NW_027258673.1, from coordinate 37,962 downwards.
GAGCAGCAAACGTGGTTTGAAAAAAACAAATAAAGCAACACCTCACGGCACAACACCTCTCCCCATCAAATCAAATCAAATGTATTTTTATAGCCCTTCGTACATCAGCTGATATCTCAAAGTGCTGTACAGAAACCCAGCCTAAAACCCCAAACAGCAAGCAATGCAGGTTTTGAAGCACGTTGGCTAGGAACAACTCCCTAGGAAGGCCAAAACCTAGGAAGAAACCTAGAGAGGAACCAGGCTATGAGGGGTGGCCAGTCCTCTTCTGGCTGTGCCGGGTGGAGATTATAACAGAACATGGCCAAGATGGTCAAATGTTCATAAATGACCAGCATGGTCAAATAATAGGTCTGGGACAGGTAGCACGTCCGGTGAACAGGTCAGGATTCCATAGCTTCAGGCAGAACAGTTGAAACTGGAGCAGCAGCACGTCCTGGTGGACTGGGGACAGCAAGGAGTCATCATGCCAGGTAGTCCTGAGGCACGGTCCTAGGACTCAGGTCCTCCGAGAGAGAGAAAGAAAGAGAGAAAGAGAGAATTAGAGAGAGCATACTGAAATTCACACAGGACACCGGATAAGACAGGAGAAGTACTCCAGATATAACAAACTGACCCTAGCCCCCCGACACATAAACTACTGCGGCATAAATACTGTTGGCTGAGACAGGAGGGGTCAGGAGACACTGTGGCCCCATCCTATGATACCCCCGGACAAGGCCAAACAGGAAGGATATAACCCCACCCACTTTGCCAAAGCACAGCCCCCACACCACTAGAGGTATATCTTCAACCACCAAGTTACCATCCTGAGACAAGGCCAAGTATAGCCCACAAAGATCTCCGCCACGGCACAACCCAAGGGGGGGGCGCCAACCCACACAGGAAGTGACGTACCCCTCCTAGGGACGGCATGAAAGAGCACTAATAAGCCAGTGACTCAGCCCCTGTAATAAGGTTAGAGGCAGAGAATCCCAGTGGAAAGACGGGTACCGGCCAGGCAGAGACAGCAATTGCTGTTCGTTGCTCCAGAGCCTTTCCGTTCAACCTTCACACTCCTGGGCCAGACTACACTCAATCATATGACCCACTGAAGAGATGAGTTTTCAGTAAAGACTTAAAGGTTGAGACCGAGTTTGCGTCTCTCACATGGGTAGGCAGACCATTCCATAAAAATGGAGCTCTTTAGGAGAAAGCCCTGCCTCCAGCTGTTTGCTTAGAAATTCTAGGGACAATTAGACCGTAGCATATGTGTAGGTATGTACGGCAGGACCAAATCAGAGAGATAGGTAGGAGCAAGCCTATGTAATGCTTTGTAGGTTAGTACTCAAATCTTGAAATCAGCCCTTGCCTTAACTGGAAGCCAGTGTAGGGAGGCTAGCACTGGAGTAATATGATCAAATTTTTTGGTTCTAGTCCGCATTCTAGCAGGCGTGTTCACTAACTGAAGTTCATTTAGTGCTTTATCCGGGTAGCCGGAAAGTAGAGCATTGCAGTAGTCTAACCTAGAAGTAACAAAAGCATGGATTCATTTTTCTGCATCATTTTTTGACAGAAAGTTTCAGATTTTTGCAGTGTTACGTAGATGGAAAAAGCTGTCCTTGAAACAGTCTTGATATGTTTGTCAAAAGAGAGATCGGGGTCAAGAGTAACGCCGAGGTCCTTTACAGTTTAATTTGAGACGACTGTTCAACCATTAAGAGTAATTGTCAGATCCAACAGAAGATCTCTTTGTTTCTTGGGACCTAGAACAAGCATCTCTGTTTTGTCTGAGTTTAAAAGTAGAAAGTTTGCAGCCATCCACTTCCTTATGTCTGAAACACAGGCTTCTAGAGAAGGCAATTTTGGGGCTTCGCCATGTTTCATTGAAATGTACAGCTATGTGTCATCCACATAGCAGTGAACGTTAACATTATGTTTTCGAATGACATCCCCAAGAGGTAAAATATATAGTGAAAACAATAGTGGTCCTAAAACGGAACCTTGAGGAACACCGAAATTTACAGTTGATTTGTCAGAGGACAAACTATTCACAGAGACAAACTGATATCTTTCCGACAGATAAGATCAAAACCAGGCCAAAAGTTGTCCGTGTAGACCAATTTGGGATTCCAATTTCTCCAAAAGAATGTAATGATCGATGGTATCAAAAGCAGCACTAAGGTCTAGGAGCACGAGAACAGATGCAGAGCCTCGGTCTGATGCCATTAAAAGGTAATTTACTTCACAAGTGCAGTCTCAGTGCTATGATGGGGTCTAAAACCAGACTGAAGCATTTCGTACACATTGTTTATCTTCAGGAAGGCAGTGAGTTGCTGCGCATGTATGTTAACAGCCTTTTCTAAAAATGTTGAGAGGAATGGAAGATTCGATATAGGCCGATAGTTTTTTATATTTTCTGGGTCAAGGTTTGGCTTTTTCAAGAAAGGCTTTATTACTGCCACTTTTAGTGAGTTTGGTACACATCCGGTGGATAGAGAGACGTTTATTATGTTCAACATAGGAGGGCCAAGTACAGGAAGCAGCTCTTTCAGTAGTTTAGTTGGAATAGGGTCCAGTATGCAGCTTGAAGGTTTAGAGGCCATGATTATTTTTGTCATCGTGTCAAGAGAGTACAGATCACCTCCTTAGAAACTTGTTTGGGGATTCTACTATAAAGGAGGGGCTCATGAGATCTGTTTGAGTCAGTGCTCTGGCAGAGTGCCTTGGTCTCATGACGTGAGGTCACGAGAGCATTAGCCCTCGTTCCATTGCTTTTCTACAGACACAGGAATTCTCCGGTTGGAACATTATTGAACATGTATGTTAAAAACATCCTAAAGATTGATTCTATATTTAGTTTAACTTCTACGGACTGTTATATAACTTTTTGAACTTTTCTAAAAAACACTGCACGCGTGTTTGGATTTTCTTACAAAAGGATCTATTTGGACATAAATGATGGACATTATCGAACAAATCAAGCATTTATTGTGGGCCTGGGATTCCTGGGAGTGCATTGTGATGAAGATCATCAAAGGTAAGTGAATATTTCTAATGCTATTTTTGGACTAATGTTGACTACCCAATATGGCGGATATCGCTTTGGCTTCTTTGTTGTCTGAACGCTGGTCTCAGACTATTGCATGGTTTGCTTTTTCCGTAAAGTTGTTTAAAAATCTGACACAGCGGTTGCATTAAGGAGAAGTATCTCTCTAATTCCATGTATAACAGTTGTATCTTTATCAATGTTTATTATGAGTATTTCTGTAATTTGATGGGGCTCTAAGCTAAATCATCGCATGTTTTAGAACTACTGAACGTAGAATGAGATTTTTTTATATAAAAATGTATTTTACTAGGCAAGTCAATTAAGAACAACTAGGCTACCCTTCTGCCCCAATATGCACTTTACCGAACAAAACATACATGTATTGTGTAGCATGAAGTCCTATGAGTGTCATCTGATGAAGATCATCAAAGGTTAGTGATTAATGTTATCTCTATTTGTGATTTTTGTGACTCCTCTCTTTGGCTGGAATAATGGCAGTGTTTATTCTGTGGCTTGGTGGTGATCTAACATAATTGTTTGGAGTTTTCGCTGTAAAGAATTTTGAAATCAGACACTGTGCCTGGATTAACGAGAATTGTATCTTTAAAATGGTGCCTAATACTTGTATGTTTGAGAAATGTGATTTATGAGATTTATGATGTTTCGTATTTGGAGCCGCTGCTGGTGGGAATACACAGCCGTCCTTGATTGTGAGCTGAAATGAAAACGTTGAATGAAATGTGTGCGACACAAGAGGTAAACATCGGTTTCCCATAGCAATAGAATCAACCTACAGAAAGAGTTGTATTGTGATGTCATAAAGGGGAATCGTGCAGAGAAGTAAACGTACGCGAACGCTTCATCCGTCATTGCCGATAACAATGATTGAACTCCACAGATAATAGGCTGGTGTGTGCTGTGAACAGGACCAATCTTCTTTTGTGATGTCACCCCGGGGTTTATACATGAAGATCTCTCTGCTCGGCTTCAAACTCCCTGATTGATAAATATGGCCCATGTGTATTGTGACACTGTTGTCTACCAAAGACATCATTAGACCTGAGTTAAACCTCTTCCAGCTAATTAAAATCTTTATTTTATTATTGTTATTATTATTGCTACCTACAACATACTTTTTTTGAGCCTACCAGAATCGCCTACAAAAAAAAAATAGTTTTGACTTTGCAGTACAAGGAAAACATGAATTTAGTCTCCTAAATAAAATGAAGAGATGATAAACTTTCATGATGACACTTTGTTTAATCTTTTAAGTGTTGACTAATGGTTTACTGAAACAAAAGGAAGCTATCGGATTTTCAATAGCACAGATGACAACAACCTATTCATGTGATGATATGGAAAAGCTCCTTGAAAAAAAGAGCATTTGAGAGGGAGAACCATAGGACTACTTAGTGGCGCAGTGGTCTAAGGCATTGTATGTCAGCGCATGAGGTGTCACTACAGTCCCTGGTTCAAATCCAGGCTGTGTCACATCTGGCTGTGATCGGGAGTCCCCATAGGGCGGCGCACAATTGGCCCACTGTCATTCAGGTTTGGCCGGGGTAGGCCATCATTGTAAATAAGAATTCATTCTTAACTGGATCTGCCTAGTTAAATAAAAGTTTAATTTTTTTTATGAATGGATTAAATCGTCACATTGCAGGGATCAATTTCCTGTGACAGATGTCTCGCCTCATGCTGTAGTAGCAGCAACAATAATAAACCATTTAATTAGCTGGAAGAGGTTTAACTCAAGTCTAATTATGTATTTGGTAAACAACAGTGTCACAATGCATATGGGCCATATTTATCAATCAGGGAGTTTGAAGCCGAGCTTGTGATATCACAAAATAAGATTTGTTCTGTTCACAGCATAAACCAGCCTATTATCTCTGAAGTTCATTCATTCAATTGGAGATGGATACTTTAATTGTACATTTAAGCTAAAAAAGTTCACATAGGTTACTTCTCTGCCAGAGAGCTTGAGATAACTAGTCCTACCGGTCTGTAAGATTCCCCTTATGACATCACAATACAACTCTTTCTGTATGTTGATTCTATTGATGGGAAACTCTTGTGTCGCTCACATTTCATTCAGCATTTTCATTTTAGCTCACAATCAAGGACGACTGCGTATTCCCTCCAGCAGAGGTGAAGTGTAGGCCTATTAATATGTTGTTCCTTTGGGGATTTAGATAATTAAATTACTGGCGTGGACCTGTTTTTAGGCACCAATAGTCTGTGTTTTCTTTTGGTGATATCACCATTGTGCATGCCCTGGTTGACAAACTGTTCGATTACAGACTAAATCTGTTTTATAAATCTCATATAGAACGTCTGATCAAATATATTCCATTCTCCCTTCTCTTGTTTGCATTATGGATATGTTCCTCGCTAATTTTCCTTTAAGCAACTAAGCGTTTAGATGTGTATTTTCCTGTCTTTATAATAATATATTGTTTTATTTGTAGAGTGAATTTCCCTTTACTCAATGCACGTGAAACTTGTCGGTTCTAGCTTCTGTGCGCAAATCGCTTCACCGTTGCGAACAGATTATTTATTCCCTTTTATTTACGAAAAAAACGCTGACACTGACCTTAATAATTTATGATTTATTTCTGATATTTTAGCCTCATTTAAATGAATTATATTATGTTGTTTCTAGTCCAAGAATAACAAATCAAATGTACAGTAGCCTATGTATTGCCTACCGAAAAAACATCCGTTAATATACAATGTCCTTCAAAAATAGTGTCACGAACCGGCTCAAAGCCCATATCAAAAGGGAGACAACGTGGAGATAAGGAATAACAAAATATATATTTATTAAATAAGTAACTAAGTATAATACACAATGGTGTGTGTAATCAGTAATCAGTAGTGTAAGTGAGTGTTTTGCATGAATGTGATAATGCAGGGTTTTGAAAGATGCCAAAGCAAACAACCAAAAAACCACCAAGATACACAACACAATCTGTAAAGGTGTCTGCATGGAGAGAGTCTCCTCCATGAATGGGGAAGAGGTGTATTTATCCTGGTAGACACCGGGCCCAGGTGTGTCTGCGTGGAGAGAGTCTCCTCCATGAATGGGGAAGTCTAATAAGGAAACAAGAACAAAGAGAGAATACGGCAGACAGAGTGGGAGGGTCGTCACAATAGAAACGACATATCCTAATGGTAGAAAGTAGAATATAAACTAGATATTGGCTGCTGCGGGTGGCTTAGGCTAAATCATTACAAACCAATGAGCCTAATTATTAGAAGAATAATAAAAGAAACCAAAAAACGCTAGGAAGAGCATGCCCAGTCTACCTTTAATATAGTTCCCTAATTATCTTAGTCTTTCAATACCTAATAACTCACTATTAAACAAGTTTATTTTCCTAATTTAACACTTTTTTCTACCACTATCACCCCAACACGCACAAATGCACGCATGCTTGCACACACACACACACACACACACACACACACACACACACACACACACACACACACACACACACACACACACACACACACACACACACACACACACACACACACACGCGCACACATGAAGGACATTTCCATACATTACCTTGCGATACGAACCAGATTGAATTTCCACAACACAGTCATCTCAGTGCATGCCAGGTCCAGCTGTGTGGATGGTGATTGATTAGAGCTAGTCTTTCAGTTCAACTTCCTCCTCTCTAGCCTCATGGCATCGTCCAGGTAGGCGAGGCAGGAGTGTATGTGTGTGTGTATGTGTGTTGATGTTCCGTGCCTATGTCCTTCCTGATTGTGTGCTGAAAGGCATCCAATTGGAAGGACATTGACCTTCAATACCTATAATGATGTACTATGAGGTGGTATTGTGGAGATTGACCTTCTATATCCATAATGATGTACCATGAGGTGGTATTGTGGAGATTGACCTTATATACGATAATGGAGTGGTATTGATGAAGCAGATTGACCTTCTATATCCATAATGATGGACCATGAGGTGGTATTGAAGGAGATTGACCTTCGATATCCATAATGATGTACCATGAGGTGGTATTGATGGAGAATATTGACCTTCTATATCTATAATGATGGACCATGAGGTGGTATTGATGGAGAATATTGACCTTCTATATCTATAATGATGTACCATGAGGTGGTATTGATGGAGAATATTGACCTTCTATATCTATAATGATGGACCATGAGGTGGTATTGATGGAGAATATTGACCTTCTATATCTATAATGATGTACCATGAGGTGGTATTGATGGAGAATATTGACCTTCTATATCTATAATGATGTACCATGAGGTGGTATTGATGGAGAATATTGACCTTCTATATCTATAATGATGGACCATGAGGTGGTATTGATGGAGAATATTGACCTTCTATATCTATAATGATGGACCATGAGGTGGTATTGATGGAGAATATTGACCTTCTATATCTATAATGATGGACCATGAGGTGGTATTGATGGAGAATATTGACCTTCTATATCTATAATGATGGACCATGAGGTGGTATTGATGGAGAATATTGACCTTCTATATCTATAATGATGGACCATGAGGTGGTATTGATGGAGAATATTGACCTTCTATATCTATAATGATGGACCATGAGGTGGTATTGATGGAGAATATTGACCTTCTATATCTATAATGATGTACCATGAGGTGGTATTGATGGAGAATATTGACCTTCTATATCTATAATGATGGACCATGAGGTGGTATTGATGGAGAATATTGACCTTCTATATCTATAATGATGGACCATGAGGTGGTATTGATGGAGAATATTGACCTTCTATATCCATAATGATGTACCATGATGTGGTATTGATGAAGGAGATTGACCTTCGATATCCATAATGATGTACCATGAGGTGGTGTTGATGAAGGAGAATGACCTATTTGATAATGAGGTGGTATTGATGAAGGAGAATGACCTATATGATAATGAGGTGGTATTGATCAAGGAGATTGACCTTCGATATCCATAATGATGGACCATGAGGTGGTTTTGATGCAGTTAACATGTCATTCACCAGCCAGCACCACCTGTAGAATACAGAGTATGACAGAATACAATACCCATCAGGAGTTACCTAGAGCTTTTGTGAATTAAACTAATTAGTGATTCAAGAGCTAGTAGAAATAAATAATTTCCTGTGCTATCGATGCTTTTTGAAATCCTGTTTTCACACAGAAACAATCCAACCATTCACCTCCTCTTTTCTAAGCTGTTCTTATTTCTCTAGTATCCCTGTGGGAAAATTGGAATATACCATTAAGTAGAATCTCAGCATATTAACATGACCTATAAAGGCTTCCGAGTGGTGCAGCGGTCTAAGGAACTGCTTCTCAGTTCAAGAAGTGTCACTGCAAGAGGTGTCACTACAGTCCCTGATTCAAATCTAGGCTGTATTCAAATCCTTCCGTGATTGAGAGTCCCATAGGGCAGCGCACAACTGGCCCAGCATCCAGGATGTCCTCCACCAGCATCTCTCCTCCGGACCTTACCCCTCCCACTCCACGAGGTTCTGAAGGCCCATCGCCCGACGCCTTGAGTCCATGATGGCTCGAACAGTATACGCCGGGGCCCCCTCGATGTCCAGAGGGGGCGGAGGAACCTCCCGCACCTCAGACTCCTGGAGAGGAGTGTACAGGTGTGTACAATGAAGACAAAACAAATGGAAAATGAAAAGTGGATCGGTGGCGGCTGGAAAACCGGTGACGTCGACCGCCGAACACCGCCCGAACAAGCAGAGGGACCAACTTCGGCGGAAGTCGTGACAAGAATGATGTGTATAATTTTGACATGAAAGATTCGTATCAACGTAAATTGGTTACTGGAAACAAGACAATAGCCAAAGGTGTAAATCTTAAACGTATTAGATGCAAATTATCTTTTTTTTGTGCTTCTGAACCGCTAAGGCGCCAGTTTTGTTAAGCCCATGTTTCATATCAAATCAAATCAAATGTATTTATATAGCCCTTCGTACATCAGCTTATATCTCAAAGTGCTGTACAGAAACCCAGCCTAAAACCCACAAACAGAAAGCAATGCAGATGTAGAAGCACGGTGGCTAGGAAAAACTCCCTAGAAAGGCCTAAACCTAGGAAGAAACCTAGAGAGGAACCAGGCTATGAGGGGTGTTTGTGAGTAGCAGTACTAGGAACAAAAAAAAAACACACACAGTCAACAAGACACATAATATCCCAATGTTCAAAATATATAAACACAGGCTGCGCAAATGCTACCTGCTTCTAATAGTGTGAAAAATGTTATAATTCACAGTACATGAAAGGTAGCTATGAGTATGAGTAGACAACTGGCAGTACATTATCCGCCAAACGGCCTCTAATGCACATTGCCCTTAGTGCTGCTTCAAGCTACGTTTTTCACATCTATTGTAATAAAAAGGCTTTATGTGGTATGTGCTGTAAACCCATACTGCGGGTATATTTATCTAGTTATGTGTCAATCGTCTTGTACGTTGCCTACGTATTCATTTATTACAGCCGTTTATCCATGATTTCTTTATCTCCTTTGCTGCAGGTAATAGAAGGAAGAGAGGATATCTGTCTTTCTTGGAAAATATCTATACAATTCAATTTAAATATTTCTCCTTTTTTACACATGATTTGATTTCTGGTCCAGAGAGTATAGTCTAGTGTAGGGGGAAGGTATTTTCATAATACATTTTTTATTTATTGAATTTTTTTTTTACTTATCAGGCATAAGGAAATGATTTGGCATTAGGAATAGAATAAATCAAACGGGTCTCTGTGACAGATGAAAGAAAGATGGCGGTTGTGATAAATTAAATATATTCTAATCACATTAGAGTGCCTCTGCATCACAGCCTGTTTTAGGTTTAGTTTTTTTCTTGATGTGTGGTAAGTTAGCAAAGTGATGAAAACACATTCAGATACAGAGCCCTCGGAAAGTATTAAGACCCTTGGACTTCTTCCACATTTTGTTACGTTACAGCCTTATTCAAAACAAAGATCCTCATCAATCTACACACAATACCCCATAATGACAAAGCAAAAACAGGTTTTTAGACATTTTAGAGACCTGAAAATAGCTTTGCAGCAACGTTCCCCATCCAACCTGACAGAGCTTGAGAGGATCTTCAGAGAAGAATGGGAGAAACTCCCCAAATACAGGTTGGACAAGCTTTTAGCATCCCACCCTGAAGACTCGAGGCTGTAATCACTACCAAATATGCTTCAACAAAGTACTGAGTAAAGGGTCTGAATACTTGTCTAAATGTGATATTTAAGTTTTTAATTTTTAATACATTTGCAAAAAAAATTTGAAAATCCAGTTTTTGCTTTGTCAATATGGGGTATTGTGTGTGGATTAATGAAGGGGGAAAACAATTTAGTCAATTTTAGAATAAAGTTTGTAACCTAACAAAATGTGGGAAAACTCAATGGGTCTGAATACTGAACACGTAATGGTTTAGCTACAGTTTGTGGTTAGTAGTCATGCTATTATATACTTCCTAGAAATACTGTCACGGCTAACACTTTGCATCCCATGACATTCTGTGTTAGGTGGTGGTGCACATTCAGGGCCTGAGAAGTTGCACAGTTTTAACAGAAAACAGATCTAGAATCTTCATTATCATCACCCTGTTGGAGTAGAAGTTTATGTTGGAGTAGAGGTTTCTGTTGGAGTAGACATTTCTGTTGGAGTAGAAGCTTCTGTTGGAGTAGAAGCTTCTGTTGGAGTAGAAGTTTATGTTGGAGTAGAAGTTTCTGTTGGAGTAGAAGTTTCTGTTGGAGTAGAAGTTTCTGTTGGAGTAGAAGCTTCTGTTGGAGTAGAAGTTTCTGTTGGAATACACAGTGTCTCCTGACCCCTCCTGTCTCAGCCTCCAGTATTTATGCTGCAGTAGTTTATGTGTCGGGGGGCTAGGGTCAGTTTGTTATATCTGGAGTACTTCTCCTGTCCTATCCGGTGTCCTGTGTGAATTTAAGAATGCTCTCTCTAATTCTCTCTTTCTCTCTTCTCTCTCTTTCTTTCTTTCTTTCTTTCTTTCTTTCTTTCTTTCTTTCTCTCGGAGGACCTGAGCCCTAGGACCATGTCTCAGGACTACCTGACATGATGACTCCTTGCTGTCCCCAGTCCACCTGGCCGTGCTGCTGCTCCAGTTTCAACTGTTCTGCCTGTGATTATTATTATTTGACCATGCTGGTCATTTATGAACATTTGAACATCTTGGCCATGTTCTGTTATAATCTCCACCCGGCACAGCCAGAAGAGGACTGGCCACCCCACATAGCCTGGTTCCTCTCTAGGTTTCTTCCTAGGTTTTGGCCTTTCTAGGGAGTTTTTCCCAGCCATCGTGCTTCTACACCTGCATTGCTTGCTGTTTGGGGTTTTAGGCTGGGTTTCTGTACAGCACTTTGAGATATCAGCTGATGTACGAAGGGATATATATATACATTTGATTTGATTTGATTTGAGTAGAAGTTTCTGTTGGAGTAGAAGCTTCTGTTGGAGTAGAAGTTTCTGTTGGAGTAGAAGCTTCTGTTGGAGTAGAAGTTTCTGTTGGAGTAGAAGTTTCTGTTGAGTAGAAGTTTCTGTTGGAGTAGAAGTTTCTGTTGGAGTAGAAGTTTCTGTTGGAGTAGAAGCTTCTTTTGGAGTAGAAGTTTCTGTTGTAGTAGAAGTTTCTGTTGGAGTAGAAGTTTATGTTGGAGTATAAGTTTCTGTTGGAGTAGAAGTTTCTGTTGGAGCAGAAGTTTCTTGCAATGCAGGACATTTTAAATGTATTTGAGGTTTACAAAAAGGCATCTTGAAGTTTGTCATTTCCACTTTTGACGTGCATCAACCTCTACAAAAAAAAATCCATCAAATTATAATCAACATTTCCTGTTACTGATGGATTCATTTCCTGCTGTAGCAAACTGTCTCAGATGAAGATCCTATTAGCAGTGACACGCATAGAGAATCACAGTCTTTAGTTGTAACAGTCTTTTTGTGCCATCGTGCCACTCCTTGCCATTGTTTGGCATAACAAGTGTGACATGATAGCACAATTACAAGGGTAATACAACTATATTTGTGGATTAGAACCAGAATTCTTCCAGGATTCTACCTTCATGGTGAAATCAAAATAGAACTCATTCTTGTTCTTTGGATACGCCTGCCTGTTCTACTGCTTAGTAAAATACATGGGGGGGGGGGGGGGGCTAGTGCTACAGGAATGTTCGATGAAGTTCCACACTTCATATTCAAGGAAGAGAAATATGTATTGGATTCGTGTAATGAGAAAGCTGTTGGCTTTTGAATGGCATCAAATTGTGTACATCAGTCAATAATTGGGAAACCTTGCACTTGACTGCACTCCAATAATTCCACCCGAAATAAGTAATCATTCAAACTTCAAAAACGACTCAATCATCCACGTAATTTTACAGGAGTTTGGAGGGAGGGAGGGAGGGAGGGAGGGAGGGAGGGAGGGTGTGTGTGTGTGTGTGTGTGTGTGTGTGTGTGTGTGTGCGTGTGCGATCGCTCGCCCGCTGGGATGTGGGGAGCTAACAAGCTTTCCAACTGGAGTCCTCATCTCCTCAGTTCAAGGCAACGCAGAGGCACGACAGGATTTAAACTGGAGCTCACTCATTCTGTAATCAAACTCAGAAACATTCCTATTGATTTCTTTGCTATGATTTAATTCATAATTCAACGATAACCTTTGTTGCTGAAACAAATAGCTGAACATTTCTGGCATAATAAGAGCAATGTCGATCTCAAGTTTTGTTCTGTATAATTTTTTTTGTTATGGTTTTTTGGTAGATCAGCGGTGGACATGAATTTATCAGACAGTGTAACTAGATAATCTAGTAGTTTCATTGGTAGACATGAAACACATCCTGAAACCCTCCTATGTCTCCGTTACCCTCCTATGCCTCCGTTACCATCCTATGTCTCCGTTACCATCCTATGTCTCCGTTACCCTCCTATGCCTCCGTTACCATCTTATGTCTCCGTTACCATCCTATGTCTCCGTTACCATCCTATGTCTCCGTTACCATCCTACGTCTCCGTTACCATCCTATGTCTCCGTTACCATCCTATGTCTCCATTACCATCCTATGTCTCCGTTACCCTCCTATGTCTCCGTTACCATCCCATGTCTCCGTTACCATCCTATGCCTCCGTTACCATCCTATGTCTCCGTTACCATCCTATGTCTCCGTTACCATCCTATGTCTCTGTTACCCTCCTATGTCTCCGTTACCATCCTATGCCTCCGTTACCATCCTATGCCTCCGTTACCATCCTATGTCTCCGTTACCATCCTATGTCTCCGTTACCATCCTATGTCTCCGTTACCCTCCTATGTCTCCGTTACCATCCTATGTCTCCGTTACCATCCTATGCCTCCGTTATCATCCTATGTCTCCGTTACCATCCTATGTCTCCGTTACCATCCTATGTCTCCGTTACCCTCCTATGTCTCCCTTACCATCCTATGTCTCCGTTACCATCCTATGTCTCCGTTACCATCCTATGCCTCCGTTACCATCCTATGTCTCTGTTACCCTCCTATGTCTTCGTTACCATCCTATGTCTCCGTTACCATCGACTCTGCTACAGTAGCATTATTTTCTGTGGCCTTCAACATACTGCACATCTCAAACCTCCAGTGAGTCCTAATTAGGAACAAAGCTACAGTCTTTTAATTAGGACAAAAGCTATAGTCTTAATTAGGACAAAAGCTATACCATAGTCCACCCTTCCTGATCCACCAGCTAGTCTAGTGTTTTGTGTGCCTCGTCTCCCCTCTGTGCCCACTGACAAGGAAAAGCCTCACATCCCTCCATCCCTCCATCCCTCCATCCCCTCTTCCCTTCATCCCTCCATCCCCTCTTCCCTTCATCCCTCCATCCCCTCTTCCCTTCATCCATCCATCCCTCCAACCCTCCATCCCTCCATCCCCTCTTCCCTCCATCCCTCCATCCCCTCTTCCCTCCATCCCTACATCCCTCCATCCCTACATCCCTCCATCCCCTCTTCCCTCCATCCCTCCATCCCCTCTTCCCTCCATCCATCCATCCCCTCTTCCCTCCATCCCTCCATCGCAAAATCACCTCTTCCCCTTCATCCCTCCATCCCCTCTTCCCTACATCCCTCCATCCCCTCTTCCCTCCATCCCTCCATCCCTCCATCCCCTCTTCCCTCCATCCCCCCTTCCCTTCATCCCTCCATCCCCTCCATCCCTCCATCCCTCCATCCCCTCTTCCCTTCATCCCTCCATCCCCTCTTCCCTCCATCCCTACATCCCTCCAACCCTCCATCCCTCCATCCCCTCTTCCCTCCATCCCTCCATCCCCTCTTCCCTCCATCCCTACATCCCTCCATCCCTACATCCCTCCATCCCCTCTTCCCTCCATCCCTCCATCCCCTCTTCCCTCCATCCATCCATCCCCTCTTCCCTCCATCCCTCCATCGCAAAATCACCTCTTCCCCTTCATCCCTCCATCCCCTCTTCCCTACATCCCTCCATCCCCTCTTCCCTCCATCCCTCCATCCCTCCATCCCCTCTTCCCTCCATCCCCTCTTCCCTTCATCCCTCCATCCCCTCCATCCCTCCATCCCCTCTTCCCTCCATCCCTCCATCCCCTCTTCCCTTCATCCCTCCATCCCTCCATCCCCTCTTCCTTCCATCCCTCCATCCCCTCTTCCCTTCATCCCTCCATCCCTCCATCCCCTCTTCCCTTCATCCCTCTGCGTCTCCTTTGCACATTGTTGCCTCCAGATAGGCTGCAATTAATCATTGCCAGTGGTAGACAGTCAGATATGGCATTTACATAATATAATAGCAGCGTATTGTCTTGAGGTTGGGAGAAGGGGGTGTTAGAGTCCCGTGGAAGACTCCCACTGAGGTGACTACAACTGAGGCTGAATCATAAATGGCTCCCTATTCCCTCTAGTGCACTACTTTTGACCAGAGAATCGTATCAAAAGTAGTGCGCTACGTAAAGAGGAAATAGGGTGCCATTTAGGAATCACCCTGAAGTTTCTACTACGGGTGAGAATCATCTGCCCCGGAGGCCTCTCTCCACTAGTCTTCAATCTCTGAGTAACTATAGCAACATGTTTTCCATAGAGTGCTGTAGGGTTGTAAATTCAGAGAGCACGCTGCTGCTAAACACAGAGTACCATGGTGGGTTGTGGGGAATAGCCATGTACTTTGTGTAGGCCTAAAGATCTTTACTAGACACATGTGTTTTGTGTAGGCAGAAATATCTTTACTAGACATGTGTTTTGTGTAGGCCGAAAGATCTTTACTAGACATGTGTTTTGTGTAGGCCGAAAGATCTTTACTAGACACATGTGTTTTGTGTAGGCCTAAAGATCTTTACTAGACATGTGTTTTGTGTAGGCCTAAAGATCTTTACTAGACATGTGTTTTGTGTAGGCCTAAAGATCTTTACTAGACACGTGTTTTGTGTAGGCCGAAATATCTTTACTAGACATGTGTTTTGTGTAGGCCGAAAGATCTTTACTAGACATGTGTTTTGTGTAGGCCTAAAGATCTTTACTAGACATGTGTTTTGTGTAGGCCTAAAGATCTTTACTAGACATGTGTTTTGTGTAGGCCTAAAGATCTTTACTAGACATGTGTTTTGTGTAGGCCTAAAGATCTTTACTAGACATGTGTTTTGTGTAGGCCTAAAGATCTTTACTAGACATGTGTTTTGTGTAGGCCTAAAGATCTTTACTAGACATGTGTTTTGTGTAGGCCTAAAGATCTTTACTAGACATGTGTTTTGTGCAGGCCTAAAGATCTTTACTAGACATCGTACCAAATCATTCATCCTGAGGACATCGTACCAAATCATTCAGCCTGAGGACATCGTACCAAATCATTCATCCTGAGGAGATCGTACCAAGTCATTCATCCTGAGGACATCGTACCAAATCATTCAGCCTGAGGACATCGTACCAAATCATTCAGCCTGAGGACATCGTACCAAATCATTCAGCCTGAGGACGTAGAGAACCAACAGTGTCACAGTGATTACTTACTGGTTACTTCCTGCTCTTGTGACCATTACACCCTGCTCTGACCTCTGACCTCATAACCATGACGACCTGCTGTGACCACTGAGAGATGTCAGCTGAGAATATCCTTAATCGCACACGTCAGTCATCAAGCAGAGCAGAGACAGCCTCAGAGCTTCATGCAAGTACTGTATGCAGTATGCACCACACGTTAATGGCTGTAGGCAATGTACCTCAGTTCAGCCTGCCAGCCCACCAGCCAGGGACCCAGGTAATAAAAAGTGAGTGAGAGAGTGAGAGAGAGAAACAGAGAGAGAGAAACAGAGAGAGAGAGAGACAGAGAGAGACAGAGAGAGAGACACAGAGAGAGAGAGAGAGAGAGTGACAGAGAGAGACAGAGAGGGAGAGAGACAGAGACAGAGAGAGACAGAGAGAGACAGAGAGAGAGAGAGAGACAGAGAGAGAGAGAGAGAGAGAGAGAGAGAGAGAGTGAGAGCGAAAAATAGAGTGAGGGCTGCAATAGATGATATATGGAAGATAGAGCTGAATGAGGATACTAAAGCACGACCAGGTTACAGCTAGCTTCATGGACTTGCCTGGCTGGCTGCTCCATTCACACAAATGGGAGGGTATTGTGTAATATCTATTCCAAAGGCAATAAAGCACATACTGGATCCTATTCCCTAAACCCATTTTGTCACAGATCGGGCCTGACTAAAGTTAAGGAGGTGTGTGTGTGTGTGTGTGTGTGTGTGTGTGTGTGTGTGTGTGTGTGTGTGTGCGTGCGTGCGTGCGTGCGTGTGTGTGCGTGCGCGTGCGTGCGTGCGTGCGTTACAGCACCATTTGAAACGATAGCTAGCTGAAGCATAACAGAGTGGATCATTTTAAAATGTAGCACGGTCATGATGACACTGAATCAGATCCTTGCTCCTACTTTCCTAGAGTCATTTCACAGATATTCTCATCCAGACTGACTTAAAATACTTTGGGGAAAAAATGCACCAATCTCCCTAATAAAAATATATCTTGATTTGACGTTTTCTAGTCGTTTAAAATCATATATACTGTACATGGCAGTTAGAGCCTGGTTCTCTTTCAGTAAGTAAAATGTGATCGGTACTCAATTAGTAAGTGCATCTTATGAAGGCTGCATTAAGTATTCGAATAGTCTTCATAAGCACTACATAAATGGGTCACAAATCATTTATAACTATATTTCATGCTCTATGAGGTATTAATGAATGTGAACAAATAAACGGATGTTTATGTCATTCAGTTATGACACATTATTAATATTTATAGAGCATAAATACGATTATCGATGGTTTGTGAATCATCTATGTATTTGTTATGAAGTCTATAAGAGGGCTTTAATGACACCTTCATAATTGATGCACTTCAAATGAAGCGTGATGAACATTTGCACGTGAGAGATACAAAGATGAGTCCTCTCACTAACTCTATGGCGAAAACAGCATAGCAACTTTCATGTCTACCACTCTGACAAAAAGCATGTACTGTATCTACAGTTGACAGAAAGCATGTACATATTGTGGCTCTTTCCATCCTAGTCTTCCAGCCACCCCCCAACCCCTATTCCCAGACTTAGTCTTCACCAACCCCCACCACCACCCCCAGCCCTTGTCTTCCCCCACCACCACCCCCACCCCTAGTCTTACCAGACCCCACCACCACCCCCAGTCCTAGTCTTACATCACCCCCAGCCCTAGTCTTCCCCAACCCCAGCCCTAGTTTTACATCACCCCCAGCCCCAACCCCCAGCCCTAGCCCCAGTCTTCCAAAATATTTTTAAAAAACAATTAATATGAAGATTAGTGTAGTGTGCACTACAGCATCAACAGAATTTTAAAAAATGATGAGGAAGAGAAAGCAGGGCTAGTCACCGTATAATGAGGTGCTTAGATGAAATATTTGTGACACTGTCAAAGAGTCTATATGACAGAATTATAGTAGGTCTAGGGGCCTTTTCAGCCATACATCAATTTAAAATTTTACTAATACACCCGCCGTGCGTGCGTGCGTGCGTGCGTGCGTGCGTGCGTGCGTGTGTGTGTGTGTGTGTGTGTGTGTGTGTGTGTGTGTGTGTGTGTGTGTGTGTGCGTGTGTGCGTGTGTGCATGCGCATGTGTGTCAGCCACAGGCTTCTAGACTTAAATAAAAGATTAGGAGGAGAAGCATGTGACATGCCTATCATGAAACAGAGATTTCTCTCCTCGCCTTTCCTTTCCTTTCCTGTATACACAGAGCAACAGGCTGGCTTACCAACTTAATACACAGTGCCTTCGGGAAGTGTTCAGACCCCTTGACTTTTTCCATATTTTGTTACGTTACAGCCTTTTTCTGAAATTTATTAAATTGTTATTTTTTTCCCCTCATCAATCTACACCCAATACCCCATAATGACATCACATTACCCCATAATGACATAACAATACCCCATAATGACATAACAATACCCCACAATGACATCACAATACCCCATAATGACATCACAATACCCCATAATGACATCACAATACCCCATAATGACATCACAATACCCCATAATGACATCACAATACCCCACAATGACATCACAATACCCCATAATCACAAAGCAAAAACAGGTTAATAGAAAGTTTTGCTAATTTATCAAACACAAATAAGCAAATAATGAGTTTAAAACAGAAGTGTTCAGACCCTTTACTCAGAACTTTGTTGAAGCACCTTTGGCAGCTATTACATGTATTAATTCAAGGACATTCAGAGACTTGTCCCGAAGCCACTCCTGTGTTGTCTTGGCTGTGTGCTTAGTCGTTGTCATGTTGGAAAGTGAACTTTCACCCCAGTCTGAGGTCCTGAGCGCTCTGGAGCAGGTTTTCATCCAGGTTTTTTCTGTTCTTTATTCCGTTCATCAATGCCTCGATTCTGACTAATCTCCAAGTCCCTGCTGCTGAAAAACATCTACACAGCATGATGCTGCCACCTCCATGCTTCACCGTAGGGATGGTGCCAGGTGTCCTCCAGACGTGATGCTTGGCGTTCAGGCCAAAGAGTTCAAACTTGGTTTCATCAGACCAGAGAATCTAGCTTCTCATGGTCTGGGAGTCTTTAAGTGCCATCTGGCAAATTCCAAGCGGGCTGTCATGTGCCTTTTACTGAGAAGGGGCTTCCGTCTGGCCACTCTACAATGAAGGCCTGATTGGTGGAGTGCTGCAGAGATGGTTGTCCTTCTGGAAGGTTTTCCCATCTCCACAGAGGAACTCTGGAGCTCTTTTAGAGTGACCATCGGGTTCTTGGTCACCTCCCTGACCATGGCCCTTCTCCCCCGATTGCTCAGTTTGGCCAGGCAACCAGTTCTAGGGAGTTTGGTGGTTCCAAACTTCTTCCATTTAAGATTGATGGAGGCCACTGTGTTCTTGGGGACCTTCAATGCTGCTTAACCTTTTTTGATTCCCTTCCCCAGATCTGTGCCTTTTCACAATCCTGTCTCGGAGCTTTACAGACAATTCCTTCTACCTCATGGCTTTGTTTTTACTCTGACATGCACTGTCAACTGTGGGACATATAGACAGGTGTGTGCCTTTCCAAATCATGTCCAGTCAATTTGAATTTACCACAGGTGGACTCCAATCAAGTTGTAGAAACATCTCCAGGATGATCAATGTAAACACAATTATTTTATATTTCGAAATTAAGACGACTACAACTCTTTGCCCAAAGGTCAAAGATCATATCCTGTGAAAATCATGCTCTGCCATACAGCATCCTTAATAACCAGTGAAATAAATCTCTAATATTAATAGATACATATTTATACAGCAAAATGATCTATAATATTGATTGTATCAAAACTAAATAGTTTTGATACAAAACATATATTTTTTAAATGACCTTACTACTACAGTATAGCCCATAGAAAAGCATTGAATAACACATTCAGAAATATAAAAAATGTCAGTCCACAAATATCCCATTAGGAATACGGTTTTGAAGGAGATTTAACACATTTAACCTCTTATTTTACACATTTAACCCCTTATTTTTTGTTGGCACTAAACTACCTCCATACTTCATTTTTTATGGGCTACCATTAGACGAACACCTTTGTGTTCGTGAGAACCTCCCACCTTTCTATAGTGGGATCATATTAATTTGTAGCCCAAACAGATCGGACAAGCTAGACACGCCAAGCGTTACCAACTTCCGCGACAGATTCTGTGGGGCCTGTGGGGGGAGGGGGGAGGGGGGGGCGGTCGTAGAGCAAAACATAGAACGCCATCATGCTCATTATAGTCACATTCGTTTTTCTAGGTCAAACCATGCAGATGCAAAATATATATATTTTTGTAATAATTCAGATTTTTGGGTTTGTCTCCTTGTGTTGTAAACAGCATTGTAGCTATGAGGCTTGCCACCGCAGATGTGGAAGGGCGACATAGACAGATGAGGAAGGGCGACATAGACAGATGAGGAAGGGCGACATAGACAGATGAGGAAGGGCGACATAGACAGATGTGGAGAGGCGACATAGACAGATGTGGAAGGGCGACATAGACAGATGTGGAAGGGCGACAGACGGATGTGGAAGGGCGACATAGACAGATGTGGAAGGGCGACATAGACATATGTGGAAGTGCGATATAGACAGATGTGGAAGGGCGACATAGACAGATGTGGAAGGGCGACATAGACAGATGTGGAAGGGCGACATAGACAGATGAGGAAGCGCGACAGACGGATGTGGAAGGGCGACATAGACAGATGTGGAGAGGCGACATAGACAGATGAGGAAGGGTGACATAGACAGATGTGGAAGGGCGACATAGACAGATGTGGAAGGGCGACATAGACAGATGTGGAAGGGCGACATAGACAGATGTGAAAGGGCGACATAGACAGATGTGGAAGGGCGACATAGACAGATGTGGAGAGGCGACATAGACAGATGTGGAAGGGCGACATAGACAGATGTGGAAGGGCGACATAGACAGATGTGGAAGGGCGACAGACGGATGTGGAAGGGCGACATAGACAGATGTGGAAGGGCGACATAGACAGATGAGGAAGGGCGACATAGACAGATGAGGAATGGCGACATAGACAGATGTGGAAGGGCGACATAGACAGATGTGGAAGGGCGACATAGACAGATGTGGATAGGCGACATAGACAGATGTGGAAGGGCGACATAGACAGATGAGGAAGGGCGACATAGACAGATGTGGAAGGGCGACATAGACAGATGTGGAAGGGCGACATAGACAGATGAGGAAGGGCGACATAGACAGATGAGGAAGGGCGACATAGACAGATGTGGAAGGGCGACATAGAGAGATGTGGAAGGGCGACATAGACAGATGTGGAAGGGCGACATAGACAGATGTGGAAGGGCGACATAGACAGATGTGGAAGGGCGACAGACAGATGTGGAAGGGCGACATAGACAGATGTGGAAGGGCGACATAGACAGATGTGGAAGGGCGACATAGACAGATGTGGAAGGGCGACATAGACAGATGAGGAAGGGCGACAGACGGATGTGGAAGGGCGACATAGACAGATGTGGAAGGGCGACATAGACAGATGTGGAAGGGCGACATAGACAGATGAGGAAGGGCGACAGACGGATGTGAAGGGCGACATAGACAGATGAGGAAGGGTGACATAGACAGATGTGGAAGGGCGACATAGACAGATGTGGAAGGGCGACATAGACAGATGTGGAAGGGCGACATAGACAGATGTGGAGAGGCGACATAGACAGATGTGGAAGGGCGACATAGGCAGATGTGGAAGGGCGACATAGACAGATGTGGAAGGGCGACATAGACAGATGTGGAAGGGCGACATAGACAGATGTGGAAGGGCGACATAGACAGATGTGGAAGGGCGACATAGACAGATGTGGAAGGGCGACATAGACAGATGTGGAAGGGCGACACAGACAGATGAGGAAGGGCGACATAGACAGATGTGGAAGGGCGACATAGACAGATGAGGAAGGGCGACATAGACAGATGTGGAAGGGCGACATAGACAGATGTGGAAGGGCGACATAGACAGATGTGGAAGGGCGACATAGACAGATGTGGAAGGGCGACATAGACAGATGAGGAAGGGCGACAGACGGATGTGGAAGGGCGACATAGACAGATGTGGAAGGGCGACATAGACAGATGTGGAAGGGCGACATAGACAGATGTGGAAGGGCGACATAGACAGATGTGGAAGGGCGACATAGACAGATGAGGAAGGGCGACAGACGGATGTGGAAGGGCGACATAGACAGATGTGGAAGGGCGACATAGACAGATGTGGAAGGGCGACATAGACAGATGAGGAAGGGTGACAGACGGATGTGAAGGGCGACATAGACAGATGAGGAAGGGTGACATAGACAGATGTGGAAGGGCGACATAGACAGATGTGGAAGGGCGACATAGACAGATGTGGAAGGGCGACATAGACAGATGTGGAAGGGCGACATAGACAGATGTGGAAGGGCGACATAGACAGATGTGGAAGGGCGACATAGACAGATGAGGAAGGTTGACATAGACAGATGTGGAAGGGCGACATAGACAGATGTGGAAGGGCGACATAGACAGATGTGGAAGGGCGACATAGACAGATGTGGAAGGGCGACATAGACAGGTGAGGAAGGGCGACATAGACAGATGTGGAAGGGCGACATAGACAGATGAGGAAGGGCGACATAGACAGATGTGGAAGGGCGACATAGACAGATGTGGAAGGGCGACATAGACAGATGTGGAAGGGCGACATAGACAGATGTGGAAGGGCGACATAGACAGATGAGGAAGGGCGACATAGACAGATGTGGAAGGGCGACATAGACAGATGAGGAAGGGCGACATAGACAGATGTGGAAGGGCGACATAGACAGATTTTTTAAGGGCGACATAGACAGATGTGGAAAGGCGACATATACAGATGTGGAAGGGCGACATAGACAGATGTGGAAGGGCGACATAGACAGATGAGGAAGGGCGACATAGACAGATGTGGAAGGGCGACATAGACAGATGTGGAAGGGCGACATAGACAGATGAGGAAGGGCGACATAGACAGATGTGGAAGGGCGACATAGACAGATGTGGAAGGGCGACATAGACAGATGTGGAATGGCGACATAGACAGATGTGGAAGGGCGACATAGACAGATGAGGAAGGGCGACATAGACAGATGTGGAAGGGCGACATAGACAGATGAGGAAGGGCGACATAAACAGATGTGGAAGGGCGACATAGACAGATGTGGAAGGGCGACATAGACAGATGTGGAAGGGCGACATAGACAGATGTGGAAGGGCGACATAGACAGATGAGGAAGGGCGACATAGACAGATGTGGAAGGGCGACATAGACAGATGAGGAAGGGCGACATAGACAGATGTGGAAGGGCGACATAGACAGATGAGGAAGGGCAACATAGACAGATGAGGAAGGGCGACATAGACAGATGTGGAAGGGCGACATAGACAGATAAGGAAGAGCGAAATAGACAGATGTGGAAGGGCGACGTAGACAGATGTGGAAGGGCGACATAGACAGATGAGGAAGGGCGACATAGACAGATGTGGAAGTGCGACATAGACAGATGAGGAAGGGCGACATAGACAGATGTGGAAGGGCGACATAGACAAATGTGGAAGGGCGACATAGACAGATGATGAAGGGCGACATAGACAGATGTGGAAGGGCGACATAGACAGATGAGGAAGGGCGACATAGACAGATGTGGAAGGGCGACATAGACAGATGAGGAAGGGCGACATAGACAGATGAGGAAGGGCGACATAGACAGATGTGGAAGGGCGACATAGACAGATGTGGAAGGGCGACATAGACAGATGTGGAAGGGCGACATAGACAGATGTGGAAGGGCGACATAGACAGATGAGGAAGGGCGACATAGACAGATGTGGAAGGGCGACATAGACAGATGAGGAAGGGCGACATAGACAGATTTGGAAGGGCGACATAGACAGATGAGGAAGGGCGACATAGACAGATGTGGAAGGGCGACATAGACAGATGAGGAAGGGCGACATAGACAGATGAGGAAGGGCGACATAGACAGATGTGGAAGGGCGACATAGACAGATGTGGAAGGGCGACATAGACAGATGTGGAAGGGCGACATAGACAGATGTGGAAGGGCGACATAGACACATGAGGAAGGGCGACATAGACAGATGTGGAAGGGCGACATAGACAGATGAGGAAGGGCGACATAGACAGATGTGGAAGGGCGACATAGACAGATAAGGAAGGGCGACATAGACAGATGTGGAAGGGCGACATAGACAGATGTGGAAGGGCGACATAGACAGATGTGGAAGGGCGACTTAGACAGATGTGGAAGGGCGACATAGACAGATGAGGAAGGGCGACATAGACAGATGTGGAAGGGCGACATAGACAGATGAGGAAGGGCGACATAGACAGATGTGGAAGGGCGACATAGACAGATGTGGAAGGGCGACATAGACAGATGAGGAAGGGCGACATAGACAGATGTGGAAGGGCGACATAGACAGATGTGGAAGGGCGACATAGACAGATGTGGAAGGGCGACATAGACAGATGAGGAAGGGCGACATAGACAGATGTGGAAGTGCGACATAGACAGATGAGGAAGGGCGACATAGACAGATGTGGAAGGGCGACATAGACAAATGTGGAAGGGCGACATAGACAGATGAGGAAGGGCGACATAGACAGATGTGGAAGGGCGACATAGACAGATGAGGAAGGGCGACATAGACAGATGTGGAAGGGCGACATAGACAGATGAGGAAGGGCGACATAGACAGATGAGGAAGGGCGACATAGACAGATGTGGAAGGGCGACATAGACAGATGTGGAAGGGCGACATAGACAGATGTGGAAGGGCGACATAGACAGATGTGGAAGGGCGACATAGACAAATGAGGAAGGGCGACATAGACAGATGTGGAAGGGCGACATAGACAGATG
Organism: Oncorhynchus clarkii lewisi; assembly: GCF_045791955.1. NCBI lineage: Eukaryota > Metazoa > Chordata > Actinopteri > Salmoniformes > Salmonidae > Oncorhynchus > Oncorhynchus clarkii. Next base: position 12,895 of record NW_027258673.1, on the reverse strand, counting down.
AGGAAGGGCGACATAGACAGATTTGGAAGGGCGACATAGACAGATGAGGAAGGGCGACATAGACAGATGTGGAAGGGCGACATAGACAGATGAGGAAGGGCGACATAGACAGATGAGGAAGGGCGACATAGACAGATGTGGAAGGGCGACATAGACAGATGTGGAAGGGCGACATAGACAAATGAGGAAGGGCGACATAGACAGATGTGGAAGGGCGACATAGACAGATGAGGAAGGGCGACATAGACAGATGTGGAAGGGCGACATAGACAGATGTGGAAGGGCGACATAGACAGATGTGGAAGGGCGACATAGACAGATGTGGAAGGGCGACATAGACAGATGTGGAAGGGCGACTTAGACAGATGAGGAAGGGCGACATAGACAGATGTGGAAGGGCGACATAGACAGATGTGGAAGGGCGACTTAGACAGATGTGGAAGGGCGACATAGACAGATGTGGAAGGGCGACTTAGACAGATGAGGAAGGGCGACATAGACAGATGTGGAAGGGCGACATAGACAGATGTGGAAGGGCGACTTAGACAGATGTGGAAGGGCGACATAGACAGATGTGGAAGGGCGATTTAGACAGATGAGGTGGATTCAGACGTAATCCATGTAAAAAAAAAAAGATATTTGTAGTTTAAACTGATGGATTTTGATAGGGATTTTTTACAATTATATTACTTAGATTGACTCACTGGTGCGTCAGTAGACTCTAGGGGGATTTATACAGCGGCCGGTCGGTTGGAAGTTAACTAACCTAACTAAACAGCAGCACCAGCCATAACCTCCTGTGTGAAGCAATTAGAATGATATTCACTTTCAACAATGAGATTCAAGAGTTATTCCCCTTCCTTCCCCTCCACAACTAACACCTAAACGGATGTGTGTTGCTATGACAACGGCATCTACTGTTCGAGTTAACTCTCCACGGTCCACGGATTGTATTACGCATAACGCGCAACACACACATGCGCGCAACACACACACACACACACACACACACACACACACACACACACACACACACAGGAGACATGAAAGGTCTTCACACTTTTTTTTTAAATCACTTAGTTTGATGTCTTAGAAAGCGTGCGTCAGCAGTGGTGCTTTGTCCTTTGTGCATAGCATCGATCTGGCCCAAATAGCACCCTACTCCCTATGGACTAAATATATATATATATATATACCACATGATGAAAAGGTTGCCATTTGGGACACAGCCTGTGAAGTATCACAACAATACGAGATCAACATTTTAGATGGAATCTCTGATATACAATAAGAAGAAAAAAAGCTATTTAATTCAGATTCTAAACGGGGTGAAATTAACAAGCACTAAACTCTACAATGGGTAGATATAATATTTGTCTCCTTCCATCGCAGACACATGGAAGTGTGTGCCTAGGCACAAAATGGCACCCTATTCCCTATGGACCCTGGGACACATTAAAGTGTGTGGCTAGGCACAAAATGGCACCCTATTCCCTATGGACCCTGGGACACATTGAAGTGTGTTGCTAGGCACAAAATGGCACCCTATTCCCTATGGACCCTGGGACACATTGAAGTGTGTTGCTAGGCACAAAATGGCACCCTATTCCCTATGGACCCTGGGACACATTAAAGTGTGTTGCTAGGCACAAAATGGCACCCTATTCCCTATGGACCCTGGGACACATTGAAGTGTGTTGCTAGGCACAAAATGGCACCCTATTCCCTATGGACCCTGGGACACATTGAAGTGTGTTGCTAGGCACAAAATGGCACACTATTTCCTATGGACCCTGGGACACATTGAAGTGTGTTGCTAGGCACAAAATGGCACCCTATTCCCTATGGACCCTGGGACACATTGAAGTGTGTGCCTAGGCACAAAATGGCACCCTATTCCCTATGGACCCTGGGACACTTTAAAGTGTGTGGCTAGGCACAAAATGGCACCCTATTCCCTATGGACCCTGGGACACATTGAAGTGTGTTGCTAGTCACAAAATGGCACACTATTTCCTATGGACCCTGGGACACATTGAAGTGTGTTGCTAGGCACAAAATGGCACCCTATTCCCTATGGACCCTGGGACACATTGAAGTGTGTTGCTAGGCATAAAATGTCACCCTATTCCCTATGGACCCTGGGACACATTGAAGTATGTGGCTAGGCACAAAATGGCACCCTATTCCCTATGGACCCTGGGACACATTGAAGTATGTGTCTAGGCACAAAATGGCAACCTATTTCTTGTGTTTAACCAGAGCCCATAATTCACTACTCAGGATACAGGGCGCCATTTGGGACTCAGGCTGTGTGTTTGCTGTCTACGTGATCATTGCCTTTTCCCTTTACATCGACTAAAGAAGCTAAGAAACGTTATATTCCTCTTACTGACCCGTGTTTATCTGTTCTTTACTGGGATTGGCTTCACCTTTATCTCTTGAAAACAAATAACACACTCCATACATGTTCATCACAGCATAGACGTTCTCAACATCTGGTCATCAAGAGTCCAAAGGTCAAATGAGAAAAACAGGGAAGGAGCTTTTACTGTATGAGTATAACTAGTGAGAGAAGATATTCTACTGTATGAGTATAACTGTCAGCTAGTGAGAGAATATATGATATTTTACTGTATGAGTATAACTGTCAGCTAGTGAGAGAATATATTATACTGTATGAGTATAACTGTCAGCTAGTGAGAGAAGATATGATGTTTTACTGTATGAGTATAACTGTCAGCTAGTGAGAGAAGATATTATACTGTATGAGTATAACTGTCAGCTAGTGAGAGAAGATATTATACTGTATGAGTATAACTGTCAGCTAGTGAGAGAAGATATTATGTTTTACTGTATGAGTATAACTGTCAGCTAGTGAGAGAATATATTCTACTGTATGAGTATAACTGTCAGCTAGTGAGAGAAGATATTTGACTGTATGAGTATAACTGTCAGCTACTGAGAGAAGATATTCGACTGCATGAGTATAACTGTCAGCTAGTGAGAGAAGATATTCTACTGTATGAGTATAACTGTCAGCTAGTGAGAGAATATATTCTACTGTATGAGTATAACTGTCAGCTAGTGAGAGAATATATTTTACTGTATGAGTATAACTGTCAGCTAGTGAGAGAAGATATTCTACTGTATGAGTATAACTGTCAGCTAGTGAGAGAAGATATGATATTCTACTGTATGAGTATAACTGTCAGCCAGTGAGAGAAGATTTTCTACTGTATGAGTATAACTGTCAGCTAGTGAGAGAATATATTATGTTTTACTGTATGAATATAACTGTCAGCTAGTGAGAGAAGATATTTGACTGTATGAGTATAACTGTCAGCTAGTGAGAGAAGATATGATGTTCTACTGTATGAGTATAACTGTCAGCTAGTGAGAGAAGATATGATATTCTACTGTATGAGTATAACTGTCAGCTAGTGAGAGAATATTTTTGACTGTATGAGTATAACTGTCAGCTAGTGAGAGAAGATATGATATTCTACTGTATGAGTATAACTGTCAGCTAGTGAGAGAATATATTTTACTGTATGAGTATAACTGTCAGCTAGTGAGAGAATATATTCTACTGTATGAGTATAACTGTCAGCTAGTGAGAGAATATATTTGACTGTATGAATATAACTGTCAGCTAGTTAGAGAAGATATTTGACTGTATGAGTATAACTGTCAGCTAGTGAGAGAAGATATTCTACTGTATGAGTATAACTGTCAGCTACTGAGAGAAGATATTTGACTGTATGAGTATAACTGTCAGCTAGTGAGAGAAGATATTCTACTGTATGAGTATAACTGTCAGCTAGTGAGAGAAGATATTCTACTGTATGAGTATAACTGTCAGCTAGTGAGAGAAGATATTCTACTGTACGAGTATAACTGTCAGCTAGTGAGAGAATATTTAAATTGGCATAAGCTGTTCGTAACGTCTTAAAGTTGTTGGGTTATTTTCAATCAAATGTATTTAAAAAAAAATCTATTTACACTCAAACACAAACAAAGAGTAAGGCGCTGTTATTGGCTTACAGACAGAGACATCTGTGTATCAATCAAACGCAGAGAAGAATTTGGTGGACAGACGAGGAAATAAACATCCCTTCAGCGTCTCAGAGGAGAGCCTTCAGCATCTCAGAGGAGAGCCTTCAGCGTCTCAGAGGAGAGTCTTCAGCATCTCAGAGGAGAGCCTTCAGTCTCAGAGGAGAGCCTTCAGCGTCTCAGAGGAGAGCCTTCAGTGTCTCAGAGGAGAGCCTTCAGCATCTCAGAGGAGAGAGCCTTCAGAGTCTCAGAAGAGAGCCTTCAGGGTCTCAGAGGAGAGAGCCTTCAGCATCTCAGAGGAGAGAGCCTTCAGAGTCTGAGAAGAGAGAGCCTTCAGCGTCTCAGAGAGCATTCAGCGTCTCAGAGGAGAGCCTTCAGCGTCTCAGAGGAGAGAGCCTTCAGCGTCTCAGAGGAGAGAGCCTTCAGCGTCTCAGAGGAGAGCCTTCAAAATCTCAGAGGAGAGCCTTCAGCGTCTCAGAGGAGAGCCTTCAGAGTCTCAGAGGAGAGCCTTCAGAGTCTCAGAGGAGAGAGCCTTCAGCGTCTCAGAGGAGAGCCTTCAGAGTCTCAGAGGAGAGAGCAGCGTCTCAGAGGAGAGAGACTTGAGCATCTCAGAGGAGAGAGCCTTCAGCGTCTCAGAGGAGAGAGCCTTCAGCGTCTCAGAGGAGAGCTTTCAGCGTCTCAGAGGAGAGCCTTCAGCGTCTCAGAGGAGAGCCTTCAGCATCTCAGAGGAGAGAGCCTTCAGCGTCTCAGAGGAGAGAGCCTTCAGAGTCTCAGAAGAGAGAGCCTTCAGCGTCTCAGAGGAGAGAGCCTTCAGGGTCTCAGAGGAGAGAGACTTCAGCGTCTCAGAGGAGAGAGCCTGCGTAACAGACAACACATAGACATAAAGAGAAAATTGCAAAATGATTTACTGTGTCCATGAACGCAGCCTAGCATCTCTGTCTCTCTCTCTCTCTCTCTCTCTCTCGTGCTCGCTCTGTATCGCCTCCTTTCTCAATTCCTCCTTCTCTCTTTTCTCTCTCACGCTCTCGCGAGCTTTCTCTATCTCTCTCTCTCTCTCTCTCTCTCTCTCGTGCTCGCTCTGTATCGCCTCCTTTCTCAATTCCTCCTTCTCTCTTTTCTCTCTCACGCTCTCGCGAGCTTTCTCTATCTCTCTCTCTCTCTTACTTTCGCCCGTGCTCTCATCCCTCCTCTCTATCTTTAGATTTTCCTAAGGTACCTCCTCCCCCTCCTGAGGTACCCCCTTCCAATGTGTGTCACTACACAACCCCTCTCCATCTACTCTCCAACTCCTCTCCTCCCCATCTCCTCTCCACTCCATCTCCTCCTCATCTCCTCTCCATCTCCTCCCCATTTCCTCTCCTCTTCTCCCCACCTCCTCCCCATCTCCTCTCCTCTCCATCTCCTCTCCACTCAATCTCCTCTCCTCTCCATCTCCTCTACTCTCCATCTCCTCCCCATCTCGTCTCCTCCTCATCTCCTCCCATATCCTCCCCATCTCCTCTCCTCCCCATCTCCTCTCCATCTCCTTTCCTCTCCATCTCCTCTCCTCTCCATCTCCTTCCCTCCCCATCTCCTCCCCATCTCCTCCCCTCGCCATCTCCTCTCCATCTCCTCTCCTCTCCATCTCCTCTCCTCCCCATCTCCTCTACATCTCCTTTCCTCCCCATCTTCTCCCCATCTCCTCTCCTCCCCATCTCCTCTCCATCTCTTCTCCATCTCCTCTCCATCTCCTCTCCTCTCCATCTCATCTCCTCCCCATCTCCTCTCCATCTCCTCTCCTCCCCATCTCCTCCCCATCTCCTCTCCTCCCCATCTCCTCTCCTCTCCATTTCCTCTCCTCCCCATTTCATCTCCTCCTCTCCATCTCCTCTCCTCCCCATCTCCTCTCCATTTCCTCTCCTCTTCATCTCGTCTCCTCCCCATCTCTTTTCCATTTTCTCTCCTCCCCATCTCCTGTCTTCTCTTCTTTCCTTTCCATTTTTTTTCTGAAGTAAAAAGTTAAATTAAAGTGTCAGAAATGTTGAGTGTTCAGCGCTCCATTCATGAATGACTGCTACAGCCCTGGTATAGCGAAGCACGAAGAGACCCTTTCTTTCTCATAGGCTTAGTCACAAATGGCACCCTATGTCCATAGAGCTCTGGTCAAAAGTAGGGCACAGTGTACCCACTCTGAGTGTCCTTTTTAACATATAATACAGATAACAGAGGAATAAAGTTCAGAGCCATGAGGCCTTGATTGTGATATGGTCCTAATTTAGCATTCATTGCAGTCGGAGAAGAGAGGCGGAAAACAGAGTCAGAGGAGAGAGACGGGGAGTGGGAGAGAGAGAGAGAGAGGTGAAGAGAGAGAGAGATAGAGGGGGGGAGAGAGAGGGGGAGAGATCAAGGTTGAGAGAGAGAGAGAGAGAGAGATCAAGGTTGAGAGAGAGAGAGAGAGAGAGAGAGAGATAAAGGTAGAGAGAGAGAGAGAGAGAGAGGGGGGAGATGAAAGTAGAGAATGTGAGAGAGAGAGAGATGGAGGTAGAGGCCCTCCATCTCCTCTCATCTCCTCTACTCTACTCCCCATCTCCATCTCCTCCCCATCTCCTCCCCATTTCCTCTCTTCTCATCTCCTCTACTCTCCATCTCCTCTCCACCCCATCTCCTCCCCATTTCCTCTCTTCTCATCTCCTCTACTCTCCATCTCCTCTCCACCCCACCTCCTCCCCATCTCTTCTCCATCTCTTCTCCACCCCATCTCCTACAGCAGCACCTAGATCTTCTGCACAGATTCTGCCAGACCTGGGCCCTGACAGTAAATCTCAGTAAGACCAAAATAATGGTGTTCCAAAAAAGGTCCAGTCAAAAAGGTCCAGTCGCCAGGACCACAAATACAAATTCCATCTAGTCACTGTTGCCCTAGAGCACACAAAAAACTATACATACCTTGGCCTAAACATCAGCGCCACAGGTAACTTCCACAAAGCTGTGAACGATCTGAGAGACAAGGCAAGAAGGGCATTCTATGCCATCAAAAGGAACATAAATTTCAGCATACCATTTAGGATCTGGCTAAAAATACTTGAATCAGTCATAGAGCCCATTGCCCTTTACGGTTGTGAGGTCTGGGGTCCGCTCACCAACCAAGACTTCACAAAATGGGACAAACGCCAAATTGAGACTCTGCATGCAGAATTCTGCAAAAATATCCTCCGTGTACAACGTAGAACACCAAATAATGCATGCAGAGCAGAATTAGGCCGATACCCACTAATTATCAAAATCCAGAAAAGAGCTGTTCTACAACCACCTAAAAGGAAGCGATTCCCAAACCTTCCATAACAAAGCCATCACCTACAGATGAACCTGGAGAACAGTCCCCTAAGCAAGCTGGTTCTGGGGCTCTGTTCACAAACACAAACACACCCTACAGAGCCCCATGATAGCAGCACAATTAGACCCAACCAAATCATGAGAAAACAAAAAGATAAAACTTGACACATTGGAAAGAATTAACAAAAAAACAGAGCAAACTAGAATGCTATTTGGCCCTAAACAGAGAGTACACAGTGGCAGAATACCTGCCCACTGTGACTGACCCAAACTTAAGGAAAGCTTTGACTATGTACAGACTTAATGAGCATAGCCTTGCTATTGAGAAAGGCCGCCATAGACAGACCTGGCTCTCAAGAGAAGACAGGCTATGTGCTCACTGCCCACAAAATGAGGTGGAAACTGAGCTGCACTTCCTAACCTCGTGCCCAATGTATGACCATATTAGAGAGACATATTTCCCTCAGATTACACAGATCCACAAAGAATTCGAAAACAAATCCAATTTTGATAAACTCCCATATCTACTGGGTGAAATTCCACAGTGTGACATCACAGCAGCAAGATGTGTGACCTGTTGCCACAAGAAAAGGGCAACCAGTAAAGAATAAACGCCATTGTAAATACAACCCATATTTATGCTTATTTATTTTATCTTGTGTCCTTTAACCATTTGTACATTGTTAAAACACTGTATATATATATATATATATATAATATGACATTTGTAATGTCTTTATTGTTTTGAAACTTCTGTGTGTGTGATGTTTACTGTTAATTTTTATTGTTGTGTTTCCCATGCCAATAAAACCCTTGAATTGAAATGAGAGAGATGTTAGAGAGAGAGAGAGAGAGAGAGAGAGAGAGAGAGAGAGAGAGATGAAGGTAGAGAGAGAGCGAGAGAGAGAGAGAGAGAGAGAGAGAGAGAGAGACGAAGGTAGAGGTAGAGGGAGAGAGATACATGTTTCCCAAGCCAATAAAGTTGAATTTGAATTTAGAGAGAAAGAGATGAAGGTAGAGAGAGAGAGAGAGATGAAGGTAGAGAGAGAGAGAGAGAGAGAGAGAGAGAGATAAAGGGAGACAGAGAGACAGACGGACGGACGGACGGACGGACAGAGAGGTCCTGAGAGGAGAGATATGTATATTACATTGTTAACACGTTTCCCGTGCCAATAAAGCCCCTTGAATTGAATTGAATTGAGAGAGAGAGAGAGCGAGGGAGAGATAGAGAGAGAGACACAGAGAGAGAGAGAGAGAGAGAGAGAGAGAGAGAGAGAGAGAGAGAGAGAGAGAGAGAGAGAGAGAGAGAGAGAGAGAGAGAGAGAGAGAGAGAGAGACATACAGAGAGGTACAGAAGTCCTGAGAGAAGGAGCAATTTGAGCTTGTCATTTTAAGGCCCATGTAATTCCATGAGAGTGAACCATAATCTGTCTTTATATTTGATCTCAGAGAAGCCTTTTTAGAATATTTTGGTTGAGTTAAGGATATAACCAGTAGTTATTCCTCCTTCCACTCCTGAGTGGCGCAGCAGTCTAAGGCACTGCATCTCAGTGCTAGAGGGGTCACTACAGACCCTGGTTCGATCCTGGGCTGGTTCACAACCGGCCGTGATCGGGAGTCCCATAGGGCGTATGTAAATAAGAATTTGTTCTCAAACTGACTTGCCTAGTTACGTAAAGGTAAAATATTTTTTTGAAAAACAAGCAGAGACTGACTACAGATTGTTCAAACTGAAGCTCTGGCAGGAATATGGAACACAGTGACATGCTTTAGAAGTTCCAGCATGTCACCTCAAAGCTCTAGAACTCCACTGCAGTGGAAACAGTCGCCTCATGAGAGTGATCAACCAAACAGATGGATCTAGTTTAAATTCATACAATTCTAAAAGAGATGTTATTTTGCGTCACACGCTTCTCTCCTGGGCCTGGCATCAGAGGACTGTTCCCCTGACATAGATAATGTTCTCTACAGATCCTGCCTCACAGCTCCAGAGCACAGCTATCTAGGGTTTTTCTCAGTCGTTAAAGTTCTGATAACTCTCTGCTATGGAGGGACCTGTATTAGGTTCCATCACAAACTGTCAGAGTTCTGATAACTCTCTGCTATGGAGGGACCTGTATTAGGTTCCATCACAAACTGTCAGAGTTATAATAACTCTCTGCCAAGGAGGGACCTGTATTAGGTTCCATCACAAACTGTCAGAGTTCTAATAACTCTCTGCTATGGAGGGACCTGCATTAGGTTCCATCACAAACTGTCAGAGTTCTAATAACTCTCTGCCAAGGAGGGACCTGCATTAGGTTCCATCACAAACTGTCAGAGTTCTAATAACTCTCTGCCAAGGAGGGACCTGCATTAGGTTCCATCACAAACTGTCAGAGTTCTAATATCTCTCTGCCAAGGAGGGACCTGTATTAGGTTCCATCACAAACTGTCAGAGTTCTAATAACTCTCTGCCAAGGAGGGACCTGTATTAGGTTCCATCACAAACTGTCAGAGTTCTAATATCTCTCTGCCAAGGAGGGACCTGTATTAGGTTCCATCACAAACTGTCAGAGTTCTAATAACTCTCTGCCAAGGAGGGACCTGTATTAGGTTCCATCACAAACTGTCAGAGTTCTAATATCTCTCTGCTATGGAGGGACCTGTATTAGGTTCCATCACAAACTGTCAGAGTTCTAATAACTCTCTGCCAAGGAGGGACCTGCATTAGGTTCCATCACAAACTGTCAGAGTTCTAATAACTCTCTGCCAAGGAGGGACCTGCATTAGGTTCCATCACAAACTGTCAGAGTTCTAATAACTCTCTGCCAAGGAGGGACCTGCATTAGGTTCCATCACAAACTGTCAGAATTCTATTAACTCTCTGCCAAGGAGGGACCTGTATTAGGTTCCATCACAAACTGTCAGAGTTCTAATAACTCTCTGCTATCGAGGGACCTGTATTAAGTTCCGTAGTTTCATCACAAACTAGTAGAGTTCTGGTATAGAGACCTTCCACGTGCTCGATCGTCTGCATGTGGAGTTTGTCTATCCCCACCAGACGTGATCAGGACACGCAGGTTGAAATATCAAAACGAACTCTGAACCAAGTGTATTCATTTGAGGACACGTCGAAACACATGAAACATTCATGGACATGTAGGTAGCTTGCTGTTGCTAGCTCATTTGTCCTGGGAGATAAAAATTGGGTTGTTACCTGAAATTCACAAGGTCCTTTTTTCCCCTGGATATTTGTAGAATATAGGACCCATTTTGAGTCAGACAAAATCGTGCGTTCTCCACTCTGACAATTAATCCACAAATAAAAGGGGAAACCTAGTTAGTTTCTTGTAATTTCTCCTCGTTCAGTCGCCTTCTTCTTCTGTGGAATTTATATGGAGGTTGGCAACCAACTAAGGTCATTACTGCAACCAACTGGACTGGAGTGTGGACCTCGTTCATCTTTCAAGTTCCAAGTTCCATTTTTAGAACCAAGTTATATTTTAGCGCCAGGCTACGCAAATGCTCATGGATGCAAACGAGCGGTTTCAATGAAATGATTCGATAACATGTACGTCTAAATCCATTTTGAAATGCTCCCAATGCAGCCGGTGTGGACGGCATGTTTGCTGACTCCTTCTCGGGCAAAATAAGCGCTGTGGTTTGAATATAAACATGGATTCAGAGCACACAATATCTAACATCTGATCTCACATTTCAAGGATAACTAGAACACCAACATGGGGCATTCATGTTTAATATATCTGAAAACAATCAGAAGTAGGCCTCTGCAATGGAACATGGTTTTAAAGTAGCCTCGTCATGCTACCTGATCAAATCAAATACAATTTTATTGGTCACATACACATGGTTAGCATATGTTATTGCGAGTGTAGCGAAATGCTTGTGCTTCTAGTTCCGACAGTGCAGTAATATCTAACAGTAATCCAACAATTCCACAAAAACTACCTTATAGACACAAATCTAAGTAAAGGGATGGAAGAAGAATATATACATATAAATGTATGGATGAGGGATGACCGAGCGGCAAAGGCAAGATGCACTAGATGGTATTAAATAGAGTATATATATTTATACTTCAGCATGCTTATAGGGAAGGACACTCAACAAGCACAGCACTTACACAAATGACTGTTGATTGGCTGAGAGAAATTGATGATAAAATGATTATGTAGGCTGTCTTGTTAGACTTCAGTGCAGCTTTGGACATTATCTGACTAGATCATAGTCTGCTGCTGGAAAAATGTGTGTGTTATGGCTTTACACCCCCTGCTACAATGTGGATAAAGAGTTAGCTGTCTAACAGAACACAGAGGGTGTTCTTTAATGGAAGCCTCTCCAATATAATCCAGTTAGAATCAAGAATTCCCCAGGGTAGCTGTTTAGGCCCCTTGCTTTTATACATTTTTTACTAACGACATGCCACCGTCTTTGAGTAAAGCCAAAGTGTCTATTTATGCGGATGACTCAACGCCATACACGTCAGCTACTACAGCGACTGAAATGACTGCAACATTCAATAAAGAGCTGCAGTTAGATGCAGAGTGGGTGGAAAGGAATAAGTTAACTCTAAATATTTCTAAATCTAAATATTATTGTGTTTGGAACAAAACACTCATTAAACCCTAAACATCTAAATATTGTAATAAATAATGTGGAAATTGAGCAGGTTGAGATGACTTAAGCTGCTTGGAGTAACCCTAGATTGTAAACTGTCATGGTCAGAACATATTGATGCAGTAGTAGCTAAGATGGGGAGAACTCTGTCTATAGTAAAGCGATGCTATGCTTTCTTAACACTTTCAACAAGGCAGGTCTTATCGCACCTTGACTACTGTTCAGTCGTGTGGTCAGGTGCCACAAAAAAGGACTTTGCAATTGGCTCAGAACGGGGCAGCACAGCTGGCCCTTGGATGTACACAGACAGCTAATATTAATCATATGCATGTCAATCTCTCCTGGCTGAAAGTGGAAGAGAGATTGACTTCATCACTACTTTTATTTATGAGAGGTATTGACATTTAGCCACGAGCTGTCCGTCTAAACATCTAACACACAGCTCAGACACCCAAACATACCCCACAAGACATGACACAAGAGGTATCTTCACAGTCCCCAAGTCCAGAACAGACTATGTGAGGCACACAGTACTACATAGAGCGATGGCTACATGGAACTCTATTCCACATCAGGTAACTGACGCAAGCAGTAGAATTATATATAAAAATAAACCTTTTGGAACAGCGGGGACTGTGAAGCAACACAAACATTGGCACAGACACATGTACACATACACACACACACACACACACACACACACACACACACACACACACACACACACAAATACGAACATACGCACTATACATACACATGGATTTTGTACTGTAGATATGTGGTAGTGGTGGATTAGGGGCCTGCGGGCACACAATGTGTTTTGAAATCTATGCATGTATTGTAATGTTTTTAAAATTGTTGTAAACTAACTTAAGTTTGCTGGACCCCAGGAAGAGTAGCTGCTGAT